>NC_029789.2:2646717-2649201 GCF_000816755.2 Arachis ipaensis | reverse complement strand
TTGAAAAAGTTCTTTAAATTAATGCAGTTGTTACTAAAAAAAAAAAAACTAATATCAAAAAAAGATAAATAATACTCTTTCAAGTCGATGTCTAAAAAAAACATAAATTTCATTTAAATTGAGAATTGATCATTCTAATGACATGTAATATTAAATTTTTAAATTGATTATAAAGTACCAAAAATTGAATTAAAAATTATTGTGGGGTCAAATTTAATAATTTAGTGGGGACAAATAAATATTATTATCATATACTACTCAAAAAATTTTCAAATTGTAGTGGGGGCGCTTGCCCCCACAACCACCCACATAGATCCGTCCCTGCGACACTCCTTTTCCTAAAGTTATTGGAATATTTTGCCGAGTTTCTTAGAGAAGATTGTCTCGCGTCCCTAGGTATTCTACCTATTCACCGGTGTTAATTTCGGGTACAGATACCCTTTTATGGAAGGTAGTTCGAGTTTTTCTTGAGAGTAAGGCATAGTTTACTTCAGCGCCATAGCATTTGGTACTCTAACATTAACTCGAGTCATTTTCTCTACCCCTTCTTATCCTGAAAAAGCAAGAGCCCCTTGCATATTTGAATCGATATGGTTAACCTAACTTCTTTTTCTTTGGGACCAACAATGAATAGTATAGAAATATTCATATCCATAGACTATGCTTTTCGTCCTGATATTAGGCCCTAACTCACCCTTCGTAGATGAACCTTACAAAAGAATCCTTAAATTTTTTAGGCATTGAATTCTCACCAATATTTGTGTTACTCAAGCCGACATTTTTACTTTCACTTTGTCCACCATTACTCGCACGGGTCCTTTTTTGTAATGCGGAACGCTCCTCTACCAATTCATTTTTACATCCCACAACTTCAACATATTTCTTACCATGTTCATCTTCAACGCAAGAGTGTTCAATCAGTGAACTAGCTTATTACACATTCTTTTAAAAGTGGCTGTTTTTAGACAAACTTTCTTATTATCTTTACATTTCTGTCTCTTTTATCACTAAGCAGTCATTTAGAGACTTTAATTTTTTGTCTTATATATTTTAATTAATAATTTTTAAAAGTGTTATAATTTTTACATGATATATTTTTGGTTCATCTGGTACTGAATGGGTCGGGTGTACAGTGTATGTGAAAGAGATTGGGGACCTGGATCCGAGTTGTTTGTGCGTGATTGGACCTCTTAGGCTAACGCTGGAGGGAGAGGTTTTATTTTATTTTATTTGGTCTTAATGAAACCTTGATAAACTCACTGTTGACCAAAAATATTCAATCAAAGCAACTCTCCTTTACCAAAAGAAACTCTTTTTTTTTTTTTGGTCATGGAAAAGAGACTCATTGAAAAATGTCGAAAGAATCCACCTATGTGGGCCAATATTCAAGGCTACCTTCATGGTCCATGGGCCACTCTTTGGGGCATTGCCTTGAAAATTCCCATAGGCCCATATTCAATATCTATTTATAGTGATTAGGGTTCATCATACTCTTCATTGAAAATTCATGCGCAATTAATTTTCACAATAGTTAAACCCCAATAGATCATCTCAAATGAATTTTATCCACGTCCAAAAAAAAAAAATTATCTAATTGTCAAATGTATAATTTTATTATTGGTTGACAATATAGACCCTATTAGTATAGGTCCCACAAAAAGTATCCAATCAAGAAAATATATCATTGACCTTAGTTAAATAAATATTCTATAAAAAAAATGTTTTGTATGTTAGGTGACAGGTGTTGATGATCACCAAAGTCAAAGCAAACTAGCAAGTAGACCCAATTGTCAATTAAGGTGAGTAGGTATTAATTAATATAATTAATGTTATAAATACAAACAAATTATTCAAAGTTTAATTTAATTTCTTCTCACGTGGTGGCTGTCAAAGCAACCAGTTTTTCAATTCAAATAAGAGATCAGAGGCAAACTCAATAATCAGGGAGGGACTAAGTCTTCACATAAATAATTAAGAAAAAATACTGAGAATAATGTTGCATGCATGTCTTGTGTGTAAATAGAACAAGAAGACTTTTATGACAGATAATAATGTATTATGTTAAGGAGGAGTGTAAAGTTCTTTAGAAAATAAATTGTTATTAGAGATAAAATAATAAATTAGTACATTTTAGGTTTGAAAAATATAGGGTATCAACGTATTATCTGCCAACTTATTACTAATAATAATTAATTATTATATTTTAAATACATATATAAAGAGACACATCCAAAAAATATATCTATAAAAATACTTTTATTAAACACAGCTATAAAAAAGATATTTTTATTAGACACATCCACAAAGACACACTTCTATTAAACACAATTATAAATAAGAGTTGGCAGAAGTTGACAAAAATGCTGTTGATAACGTAACGAGATTGTTTAGGTTTTTAACTTTTATAATGTTATTCAAAATATGGTTAACCTGATTAATATGTTAATTATCTTTTAAAATCTAAAATTAATATAAAATATGATA
>NC_029789.2:2645890-2646559 GCF_000816755.2 Arachis ipaensis | reverse complement strand
CTTAGTAAGAAGTTACACATTTAAAATAAACTGACTTTGGTTGATATTTGTTTTAGTGAGATATATTACTCGATAACCGAATTGTAACAAACCAATCAAAAAATATTAAGTATTAAATATTTAAACTCCACTACATTATAATTAACGGTTCCGCTACGTTACCAACAGCATATCTGCCAACTTCTGCCAACTCTAATTTATAACTGTGTTTTATGGAAGTGTCTTCATGGATGTGTCTAATAAAAATATCTTTTTTATGGCTATGTTTAATAGAAGTGTTTTTATAGATATATTTTATAGATGTGTCTTTTTATATATGTATTTAAAATATAATAATTAATTATTGTTGGTAATAAGTTGGCAGATAATATGTTGGTACCCTATACTTTTCCTATAATTAAACTGAATTTACTTAGTGATTTTCTTCACAATAACATGATCATAAATATTAGAGAATAGTTTTTTTAAACCTAATTCAATCAAGTCAAATTTACATAAACTTATTTTTTCTTTATATATTCTTTTTCTTTTTCTTCTTTCTTCAATTTTTTTTTTATTTTCTTTTCATTATCATCATCATCATGATCATTATTGTTATTACCTCCTTTTTCTCTACTTCCTTCTCTTTTTCTTGTTCTTCTTCTTTTTCTTCATTTTTTATCTTTTATC
>NC_029789.2:2645054-2645805 GCF_000816755.2 Arachis ipaensis | reverse complement strand
ATAAATAAAAATACAAAAGAATTGAAAGAACAAAAAAAAAAGAATAAGAATGAAAAGAAAAAAAAAACTGAAGTATTAAATTCAGAATTTTAAGATATTTCAGTGTTAAAATTAAAAAATTTTAATGTTAGTTTTGATGTGAAAAAAAGAAATTATTGATTTTACTCTTATATCTATAAATAATTTTGTTAAATTTGAACCAATTTAATTAAATTTAATTAATAAAAATACTTAAATGTGTAACGAAATTCTAACATGATGATGAATACATTTTTTTAAATAATTAATAAATTAACATACACACACATAATGACATAAATAAAAATGCACATGATCCTAAGCTATATTCTAGAGCTGGCTAGCATATCCTTAGTGACGTAACTACAAATTTCACTGTAAAAAATATAATGTAGCTATACTAATTAGTCGCAGGTTTTAACGAGCAATATTTTAAGAATATTGATTAATTAAGGTTTCAATGTAGTTTTAGAAATTGTTTATAAAAAAAAATACTATTTAATAAGTTAACAATGCATTGAATCGGAAATGTAGGTTAACTAGTACTCTAAAATAAAATATTGCTTAGAAAAACTCATTAATTAATCCTTCATAAAATAATTAAGAAATAAATCCTCCTATCATGCGTTCTTAGTTTACTAATTACGTAGCGTGGATGTGCGTGGGAGAATCTATGCGCATAAAAAAGTTTGTGCATATTTTTATTTTAAAAAAAAAATATATTATTTTAACT
>NC_029789.2:2639603-2643658 GCF_000816755.2 Arachis ipaensis | reverse complement strand
AAAAAAGACAACTTTTTAAAAAATTAACAAAGATTTATTTTAAAAAATATATATATTACCCCACATTTTTCTATTACAATCTATTTGTTGAGCAATCTAGTGGTTTATTCTAAAACCCTATCCTAGTCAGCATCTAATTAATTAATCCATGAGTCGTTGATTGTGATTTAGTGGTTGACAACTCTTAACAAACAAGTGTGACACATATATTTAAATTTTAATATATTATAATACTATAGTATGTAGAAATTTCAGGTTAAGTGTACTGTATGTGCATGCAAGATTAATAAAAGACAAATAATAATAATAATCGTTTTTGTTAGAGTGAATACCTCATCCGACTCTTGACAATTACTTCGAAAGGACAATGAAGTTTCTAAAAAAAAAATATTTAATTTGATCTCTAATTTTTTTTAGAATTAATTAGTTCTGTGCCAAAAAAATAACATTGATTTTTTTTTTGGTATAAAAAATTTCGTTGTCCTTTCGAAATAATTGTCAAGATTGAGTTAAATTTTTTTTATTTTTATTAAAGATTTCGTTGTCTTTTAAGATAATTGTCAGAGACTATTTTAAATTTTTCTCTCGATTTAATCGATTGGTTGACGTTCTCAATTAATAATTGGTGTCAAAGCATTAAATGCAAGTGGCTTTGTGTGTGGCTTTGACTAATTAAATGCTTCTTATTCTTAATTAATTTGAATAAAGAATTGGTATATAGCATACCCTACTTCATTCCATATCAGTAATAACGTGGATGCTTCCCTTAATTAAGTGGCATGAGACTATGATCTAACAATTCAGTGTTGTCATAATAAATTAATAATTAACATTATGTTTATACCTGTATTGTACAAATAATGTACTAATTTGTACGTCGAATTAAATGGAAGCACGTGGCTCTATCACTTTAATTTGCGTATTAATAAATAATTCAAACTTATATATATTAATAGAATTATAGAATGCATGTCATATTGGGAATATAATTGTCATCCCCAGTTAGAAACAAAAAGTCAAAGTAAATAATAACAGGATAATATTAGAGACTAGAGAGACTATTTATAATTATATGTTTATTATATTTAAAATTATATATTAAAAAATAAAAAGACAAATTATAACTCTCCATAATTTTCAAACTATACTAGCTAATAATAATATAGGTAATACTAGCTTGGGGAAAAAAAAAACAGCTAAAATAATTTAGCTTGTTTAACAATTATTAATTATTATAATGCTAAATAAAATAAATTCGAATTATTTTTGGTTAATTTTTTTTTGTTATTAAATATTTTAAAAAATATATTAAGTATTTTTTCTGATTATTCAATCATATCCCACTTTATTAAAACGTTAACCGCAAGGTAATCCTAGAACAGCTAGCTGTGATTGGAGACTAATTAGGAAGCATTGCCAATGAGTGATTAACTTAATACTGTATAACTAACTTAGATTAGTCGAGTGGTCAACTCACTCGTCCGTTTAAGTAAGTGTCGAGAGTTTGAATCTCGCCTTGTACATGTAGCAACCCATTGACCAACGACAAATTCTTAAATGGAATTCGAATCCGCAACGAATTAGTCCTTAATCTGTCGAATTTAAAGTGAGAAATAAAAAAAAATTCAATACTATATATTTTGCAATCTGCTATAACTTAGGGCAAGGGAAAATAAATTGATTTTAAAGTTACCTCATTATTAATTACTCGAAATATATAAAATTCAATTTTAATGTATTATCAGATATAAAATAATTTTATATATAAATTTGAGTGATCCATCTTTGATAATATTTAGGATTTAGCTATGTGATAGGACACAGGTTAAATATTAAGATTGTTAGTAATAGAAAATTTTAAATATTTTATTTTAATAAATATATAACAAATATATTAAAAATTTAAATTTTATATTATTTTTTATAATTTTTTTTAACTTATAACTTTATTATTCGTCCTTAGATAAATCCTTTTATTATTTCGAAAAATGCCAAATTTTTAATAAAAGAGGAAAGTTTCAAGTTTGAAGTTATCAGATTGGAAACTTCACAATAGCTACAAATAGCTAGCAATCCATGGTTTTAGTTCTGGTTTTGTTTTAGCCCATTGGAAAAATAAAAATATAAATATATTGATCACAGATTTGCATTGGCGTTGGTTACAGCTCAATAATTTTAGGCATGTAACGACATACACAATTCGACAATAGCATTAATGAGAGTTAATAATCATTAATTAATATGGCCAAACTCCAACTCTTAGTTATGTAGCACTCATTTTATACTATAGTTTTTAGGATTTAACTATTATATATATGTTAAGATTATTATTAATAAAATTTTTTAAATTTTTTTATTTTAACACATACACAATAAATATATCAAAAAATTAAATTTACATTTTTTATAACAAAAAAATAATCAATAATTCTATCTTTTTTTTAAATACATATTAATTAATATTAAATCTTAATTTTTTTAATTGTCTATGATATCCTTTAATCCAACAAACTAAAAATTAATTTATCGCAAATTTTATGACACTTACTTAAATAAATGAATGAGTTGACTACTCAATCAACTCAGACTGGTTAACTAAATTCTAATTTTTTATTAGAAATATTAGCACAATATGATATATATAGACTTATTTAATATAGAAACATTAAATGTTGAACCAATCATATATAGATTGATGAGTTGAAGATTAGCAGTGAATGAAGAATTGAAAATTTTAGTCAAATCCGGTTGAATATTTTAGTCAATTTTAGTTTCAGTCAAATTGGGTTGATTTTAATGATTGTATATCAGTAGCTGGATCTGGACTAGTTAAAGTAGTACCATGATAGTACTATAGCTCAGCTTGCTAGATTACGAAATAAAATATTATTTATTCATGTCAAACTTTAACTTCAATTGGTTGTGTTTGCCTTGATTTTGTTTTATCTTGATGCAAACTGTCCATCAATTTTGTATCAAGAATTTTAATTTCAAAAATAGATACAACTTAAAAAAAATATTCCATTTGAGACTTATATATCGATTAAGTGTAAGAAATAATTTCAGACACAATAAAAACGAATATAAATCTTGTATTATTAATGAAAAAAATAGTACAAACAAGTAATGCTAAAAAAAATGAACATACTTGAAGTAAAATTGAGAATTGAAAAGCAGAAAACTTAAATACTGAAAAAAAATGAAGAAATAAATAGTAGAGTTTGAAATTGAAACGAAATTATAAAGAACTAAACTAAAAGTAGAAATGAAATAATGTATAAACAAAATAAATTGATTTTTAACATTTAGATGCACTTATACTCTAGTTTAGTTTGGGTAAATAGTTTAATTTAATTGTTTAAAAAAATTAAATAATAAATATTTATATTAAAAATAGCGTATTTATAAATAAATTATTTTATATTTTATTTTTTAATTTTAAAAATATTTATTTTAAAAAAAATGATAAAAAAATTTTTTTATAAAGAATCAATTTTTTTAATCTCACTTATAAAATAAATAATAAGAGATTATATTTTTTATCTAAAATAAAATTCAAAATTTAGAAAATCAAAATTTTTAATTTAGGATCAGATTTAAATTTTAACTGCATTTTAACTGTGACCCTTTATTCTCATTTCGACTGTCATGGTCATATATTCAATATTTCACTAAGTGCTTCTTGTCTAAATCTCTACTTCTTCATTAACATTCTTTGCTAACCTCATTCTTTTTCACCATTACACAAGTGACTTGATGTATCTTTTTTTTTAGGAAATATCCCGACCAACATATATATATATATATTTTTTTAAGATATCACCGATAAATTTGTCACTTTTTTCAAAACCTAATACAAAAATACCAATGATCAATTTGTCAATATTCATGATAAGGTTTTTTCTTAATTTAAAATTTCAATACTCACAATAATATGAATTATAATATAAGTTTTAAACAAAGTTATGAAAGATGAACCGACAGAAGAAGGATTTAAAAATTTAACTGAAGTTTAATCAAATTTAAACTGAATATAATAAAATAATATATTTATA
>NC_029789.2:2635907-2639344 GCF_000816755.2 Arachis ipaensis | reverse complement strand
ACTTTTGATAACAAAAAAAAAATTCTCAAATTATTATAAAATATGCCAAAAATAATAAAAAGGAATATTATCTTTTATAAATGACAAATAATTTTTATATTTAGCAAATTGCTTATATGTGTAACACCCTTACTATCAGAAGTCACGCTTCCGGCTGCGCTACTCTGATAGCAAGAAGTATTACGACTACTTTACATACTAAATAATAAAATAGGAGCCTGTGACTCGACACTGTATCGCTGAATCCTTCGAAAATCATAAATAAATACTTTATCTTAAGAAAATACAAGCAGGTGTAGATTCATATACAAGACTCCTTACATAATAACTCAATGTATTATACATATAGAACATACAATTCCTATCCCTCTTACAAACTTGTAATAACAAAGACGAGGGAAGAAAATAATCTAATTATCACAGCAACATATATAAATCAAACGCAGTCTAACTCTCCATAATGCTTCCTCATCTGGTTCCTGAAAAGGTAAAGCTGTAGGGGGTGAAAACCTAACTACACGGTCTCACCATATAATTTCAAAGTTGTCATAAGAAGATATTTAATAAGAAAACTGTTCTCAAGCTCAGTGATTATCATTGCCTTATGAATCTTTTAAAATCCATAGGAAATCGTTCAAAACTTTTTCAAAGAAACAATGTTTAATCTTTCAGAAATCCAAAACCTTTCATTTCTTATAAGAAAATCTCAATCAGAAACCAACCACGCAATCAAACAACACCATCATTAATTCAACACCAAAGGTCATTCTCAAATGTAGCACGCCAGGACAAACACAGGCAAGACAGACAAGGAAAGCACAAGTAGGTAGCAGTTACAGCAAATAGTTCAAGTAGCAGTTAAGAACAGTTTAGCAATTAGGCAAACCAAAACAAGTTCAAACCCAAGCAAAGCATACAAATGCATATGATGCATGCCTGTCCTGTGGCTGATGAGGCTCATCTGTCGGTTATCCAACCAACCCGACAAGTCTGAATTGTCCTTAGACTGTCCCCAGACGTGCATCCCCAAGAGTCTATGCATGCATAGCTTTTTCTCAAATAATCAATATTGCTCAATGGGGGTAACATTCCCGGGAATTTATATAGTGCCCGGTCACACTTACGTCGTAGGGTCAACAGAGTATCGAGTTTTCAACCTGGTACACGTGGTGGCAAGCCACGGTACTTAATCCAGGGAACCTCGTATCTCAGATATTTCAAATTCATAAGCCACATATCTCAACATTCTCAACATCATAATCATTCATCAATCCAAATCTCATTTCCAAATTCATTCAAAAACCATATTTCAGAGAAAATTTTCAATCATCCTTCTTTCCATTCCGTTCACTAACAATTTCCAATCCAAAACATAACTCTTTCTTTGATAAATGAAGTAGTTTTAAATCATATAATACTTAAACCTTTTTAAAATAACTACTTTTAATGAAACTTCTAATTATATAAAATTTCGACAGCATGTCCTCTAAAACTCGGATACTGCCATCCTTTTCGGGTCCCATCCAAACATTTCTCAAACCATTTCCAAATTTCAATCACTTTCCAAAATTCAACCAATTCCAGTATCAAATTATTTTCAAACCAGACCAATTCCAATAATAAAACTCTTTAAAGTCAAACCAGCTCAAGTATTAAATCATTTATAAAATCAGACCGACTCAAAATTAAACCGCTTTAACTTTAAACTAAGAAAAACCATTTTTTCTAATAATCAAGTAAATAACTTTTCAATTTCACTTCTTATCAACAACCGTACTTCACTCAAGCAATCAAGCACCCAATAATACAGTCCACAAACCATCACATCCACAAGTCAAATATAATCACAGAAATATATCTTTTTGCATTAATATCTATTTATCACAACTTTGTAATGTAAAATAGATTTTAAGAAAAATCCCTACCTCGATAAGTCAAAACATATAACCCCAAACGTGTCAACTGAACTCTTTTCGCTCAGCCTGAATTCAGCCACAACCGAAACCTCGGCTCCACTTGCTTTCTCAATAGCAGAACAGCCTCAATCGCGACATGCAACACTCGATTTCTAATCCTTAAAAATATCAATGTTGCAAATACTTTAATACATGTAACGAAACACTAACGCGGGGTCTCCGAAACATAAATACTTACTGCAGTACAAAAACGAAATAGCGGCGGTCTCTGAACTGGTTTGGCGGCCTCGGCAGTCACCTCACGCGGCAGCGGCGACTGGTTTGCGGCGACAGCAACTGAAACCAACCAGCAGTGCTTGTAACATTTCCAAAACTTGAAAGAAATGAAATCCAATACTCAAACCCTTACCGACGGTGGTCATAGGTAACGGAGGTGGCGTTTCTCGGCGGCGAAGGCTCGGCCACCCATCACCAGCGGCGGCGACGAAGGGTACAACGGCAGCTGGACAGATTGGCGATGAGGAGAACCAGCTCAGTCTCGGATCTCTCTCTCTCTCTTCCATGCGCGGCTCTCCTTGCATCGGCTCCTTTCCCGGTGACAGCGGCGGATCTGGCGACGGTTTGGGACAGAGACGACGGCGACGGCTGGTCAAGCTAGACGGACCGGCGACGACGGGTCAGCCACACGTCTCCTCTCCCCGCAACTGAGCTCCCTGGCGTGCGTTCTTCCTCTCTCTTCCCTCTGTTCTTCGCACTTTCTCCCTCCTCTGTGCAGCACGGCGGCGCGACGGTGGTGCGACGGCTCTCCCTCCTACCCAGCGCTCTTCCCTCTCTTTCTCTCTGCTTTCTCGGATCTCAACCTCTCTCTCCCCTCCTTCCCCTGTTTCCATTTCCCTTCCCTTTTTCTTTCTTAATTCATTCTGAAGCTGTTTCTTTTTGGGAAAGGGGAGTGTGGCAGTGGTGGCTAGGGTTAATAGGTTTAGTTTGGGAATTTTGTTTTTGTTTTGGGTAGTTTAGGTATATTTAATAAAATTAGGGGTATAGAGTATTAATTAAAAATCTAATTTAATCTTAAAAATTATTTTAAAATATCATTTGTTGTATTAAAATACTAATTGGTTTGAAATCAAATTCTTTAATTGAATTTATAAGATAATAAGATTAATTTTCTTTATTCCTAAAACTTGAAGTATTAAATCATAGAAATATCAATTATTTGAATTAAATCACATAAAAATTCTTGTCATTCCTTAACTACTAATTTTTTAATTTAAATATAGAAAATAATTCAATAATTATAAAATTAGGTAAAATTCTAATTAATTATCAAAACCTGATTTAATTTTTGGTTTAATTAATTTTAATAAAATAATTTTTGAGAATAAAATTTCTAATGAATAAATAAATTGAAATTAATTCATAATAAGATTTATTTGAAAATTTTGGGTCTTACAATATGTATTTGATACAAAAATTTGTTAAAATATTTGAATAATTATTTAGAATGTATATAAAATAATC
>NC_029789.2:2632126-2635703 GCF_000816755.2 Arachis ipaensis | reverse complement strand
TACATCAAAATTATATTTTTAAAAATTTTAAAATATATATTTAATATTTAATCAATTTTATTATATTTTTAAATATTTTAAACTAAAAATATTTTTATTATTAATTAAAATAGAAAATATTTTTGTTATCGTTTTTAAAAATTTGAGCAATTTAATTTTGATAGTTTATCTTTTGTTTAATTAAAACCGCTACTTTTAGCTGCTGGTGGTTACGTAAGTTTTTTGAATTTTGAAGTATAATATATACATGTTATATATTAATTTTTGTAAAGTTAAGGATGAAATTCAAACCCATACTCTTTAAATAAATATAAAAAAATTATGTCATTTAAATTATAGTTCGTTGGCATGTTATATATATTGATTTTACTGCTTACGAAATTTAAAAGGTGACCAGAATATATATACAATTGTTCATTCCAGTGGATTGAGAATCTTGCGCTAGTGATCATCATGGATCATCTATAGCTGTATATATACATAATGCGCGGTTTATTGATAATAATAATATTATTAATTATTAAAAGGCCAAATCCAACAAAAGTATGAGGGGATTGGGGTTAATTACATCATCATGAGCATCATATAGTTGTAGTGAATATTTATGACAAATTTGATTTTGATATCATCAAAGTGTTGTCACAATAATAATATGGTAGTGGGAAGTGGCATGTCTATGTCTCATATCTCTCTATTTTACTTTATACGAAAGATACAAAATCATAGCTGGAGCCAAGTTAGTATCCCAGGAAAGGAAAGTCCAAGAGACTAACCTTATTACGGGTAAACACTCACTCAAAAGAAATAATAAATAAATAAATTTTTAAAAATTTATATTTTAGATAGATTAATTTAAAAAAAATATTAATAATTTTTTTTTTAAAATAATAAATATTAACAAATTATCTTTAAATTAGTCTTTATAATTAAGATAGAAGATTTTAATTTAAATTAGTTTGTCTACGTTTATTATTTTTTAGAATTTTATTAATATTTTATTTTAAAGATGATTTTATCGAATCAACGATTTTAACTATCAAATATTTAAGAATATGGACAAAAATATATATATATATATATACTTATACTTGCTGTTCTTGTTATTGGATATGAAGTAATTGATTCTGGTAGATGTAATGTTGCTAGGTTTCGTAAAGGTGAAAAAAAACAAGAAATATAATATTTTGACGAAATTCTGAAAAAATATTCCATATATTATTACATGGGGATGACAAAAAAAATTTCTCACATGAATATTTGTACATTAAAAATTATTCATCTCAAAAATTAAAATAGAAACTCCTTAAGATTGTTCATATTAGCAGAAACGAAAATACTTTGTCAACTAATGTTATTTTTTTAAAATATAAATTATTTCTAACAAAATAATTTATAAAAACAATAGAAGGAAAAAAGGAAACATTCCACTGAGATTGAATTTGTGAAATGAATAAGTCAAAAATGAAAGCTTGTAGTTATCCTGGCATATTACATATTCCACTAATTTGTGACTAATAAAGTGAGGAATTAAAGAAAAAAAGAAAGTGAAGTGAGGAGTGTATGTAGTGCTGAAACTTGATTGTTGAGGTTACAAGTGTCGTTGATATCTTTTCCACATTCAATTTAAATAATGGGATTAATTCTACGAAGTGGATAATTTTGGAAAAGTAAGATATTGCATGTTTATCTTTTCCAGCAATAGTAATTACACGATTTAGACATTTAGTTCCATTTAGATACGATAATCTTTCTTTACTTCATTGTCATGCATGCCATGATCATCACTCCTGCCAGCTATTAATTTCTTTGTCTTATTATTACAATATTAAATCAAATTTCTTCTTTAATTCTTGCTTCGTTTATGGTGGGATATATAAATACCGAAATATTTGGTAACCAAAGAAAATTAGTTAAAAACAGCCATAATTTATCTTATTTAATATTTATTAATTATTACAATAATTAATAAATGATAAATAAGGTAATAAAATTTTTTTTGGTTTATTAAAAAAGTATTTTTTTTAAAAAGAAAAAATTTTGACAACATTGAAAATAATAAGAGTTTTTATATTTTCTAAATATATATTATTTTTTTTAATTAAAGTCATTAGGAGGCAGGGATGAAGTAGTTTACATAATTTATTTTTTTTTTAAATAAAAGAGCTCAGCACACTAAGGCGGAGCATATAGCATCAAATAAAACTAGAAGACAGACAACTCCTAAAAAATTCTAACTCAAAGAACCGACATTCTCACGTCATCTTCGATATAGCCATCAACAACCCTAGGAATGCATACCTCTCCACTCGTCACAACTCATGGCGGTCATTGTGATGATCTCTTCTACGCCTTTACCTTCATTTTGAAAAATCCTCCTATTTCGCTCCATCCAAATGTGCCAAATGATCGCGCAAAAACATCCCAGATGTTGCTTTCGATCTTCCTTTCTTCGCGACTCATCTGTACAACTCAAAAAATGGTTATTAGCAAATAATATTATTTTCCTAATTAATTATCTGACATGTTTTTTTATAAACCTCCACTAAACTGCCCCCTCCTCTTCGATCTCCACGCACACATATGTAAAATTAATATCATTTTATTCAAACTATAATAATAATTTATAAAAGTTGGAAGAACACATGTGGATATGTAGATGAATGCTTATTAACTGTATTCCATATAGCTACTTGCATATATATATAAATATGACACATTTTTATAATTAAGAAAATAAGAACCATCCAATGATATCAAAAAGAATATAAAAAGGAGAAGACCTAATAAACTACTGAACAACAAATTAAAGAAAGATTAGGTTTTTGGATTGTTAAAATTGTAAAATAAAAAAAAAATGAACAATGCATTGTTGGGTATATATTTATGATTATGTAATACTCACGCAATACTAGAAAAATTATTTTTAATAATTATTTATTTTATTTTTAGTGATAATAAAAATAGGTACTAATATAAAAATACAAATGAAAGTATAGTCTCTTCTAGTTAAACACTAATGGCATCTTTATGGTCAAATTAAAGTCTTAGTTAAACATTAATTTCCGAGTCTCTCTTAAAAAATGTAATTTTTGAGTCTCTCTTTTATCATCAGTTTGTCAAACTAAAACATAATTGTAGTTGTAGGTGCTGAATTTTTTCATTCATGAATTTACTTATAGTTTTAATTGATTTTGTATAAATTTATTTGTATTTTAGTGAGTTTTTTATTATTTTATTTATTCATTAACCTAGTTTATAATGTTAATCTAGATTTTTATTAATTTCTTACAAAATTGAAAATGATAACAATTATGTAATTATAGTGTTAATCTAGGTTTTGTTCTTCAACAACATAATTTTCTATTTTCCAAAACACCAATTTTTTATTATCAAATAGTTATGTTAGTCTCAAATTATAACTAATTTTTTGTGTCAAATTTTTATATTAGTCTCAAATGGTCATTTTTTGTGTTATTTAACTGAATTCGGTGAATTTTGGTTAAAAAAAATAAAAAATAATTATATATTAAGATCATAAATATCAAATTAAAATAATAATTAAGAATTAAATCCAAAT
>NC_029789.2:2626022-2632027 GCF_000816755.2 Arachis ipaensis | reverse complement strand
TAAGGACTATCCTCCTACAATACTATATATGTAATTTGAAGTCAAAACATCAATTCTAAGATGGATCAAAATTTGTTCCGTTTAAAATGCATCTAACTAGCTGCAATTCAATGTTGAATTTCTTATAATTTATTATACGTCTCTAGAATTATAATTGAAGTCAATAATAATAACAATATCCTTATTCACATTATTTTATAGAATTAGTTGAAAGAAATATTTTATATTATTTTTTTTTCTTTACAAAATATATAGCGAATACATTATTATGAGTAGTGTTCAATTTCATATTATTTTGTATCTATTAGAAGTCAAAATTCTGCTATAGACTCAACAATTAATATCAAGAGCCGACGTTATATTATTCATTATTTGAGTGGTAAAATTCAATTTTGAATATAATGGCTTCTACTAGTGGTAATGTCAAAGTAGGCAAATATGAAATCGAGAAGTTTAATGAAAAAAAATAATTTTTCTTATTGGAGGATGCAGATGAAAAATCTGCTTATATCACAAAAATTACATAAGGCACTGGCAGGAAAAGAAAAAAAGCCGAAGGAAATGAAAGATGAGGATTGGGAAGAATTAGATCTTGAGGCGCAGGCTACAATAATCTTATGCCTTGAGAGGGATGTTACTTTTTTGGTAAATGAGGAAGCAACTGCAGCAGGCGTTTGGGCAAAATTAGAGAGTAACTTCATGACGAAGACTCTAACTAACCGGATCTACTTAAAATCCAAATTATATACATGCAAGATGGAAGGAGGTACCTCAATCCGAGAATATATCAATAAGTTTGATAGGATTATATCAAACTTAAAAGATATAGATGTGAAGGTTGATGATGAGGATCAGGCATTCATATTGTTACTTTCATTACCGAAATCCTATGAAAATCTGGTGCAGACATTGATACTGGTGGGTGACACTCTGACCATGGATGAGACAAGAGTATCACTTTTAGAGAATGATCTACATAAGGTTGCTACAAGTGTAATGTTATCTCCAAATGGAAGAGAGTACAATGATCAAGCACAAGAATTGTTTGCGGCTAGAGGAAGGACTAATGAAAGAGGAAAAGGTAATAAGCGTGGAAAGTCTAGGCCAAAATCTAGGCCTTACGTGGAGAGAACATGCTTCAAATGTGGGGAACCTGTTGTCCAAATAAGAAGATAACTTTCAAGAAATAGAATAATGACAACCCAAAAAAAAAGCAAGAAGCAAGCTACGTCTCAAATGATGAGGAGGACTGTTACTCTGTGACAAAACAATCTTATGAAATCTTCGATAAGTGGATTCTTGATTAAGGAACATCTCACCACATGTGCTCAAATATGAAACGATTTACTACCTATCAAAGCATAAATGGTGGCACAGTTTTAATAGGCAATGATTATACTTGTAAAACTATGGGGTTGGGTACTATAAGAATTAAGATGCATGATGGAATAGTAAGAACCTTAAAGGATGTGAGACATATTCTAGACTTACGGAAAAATTTTATCTCCATAGATTTGTCGGAGAAAAATGGTTGCAAAATAGTTGCGGAAAATAGGGTACTAAAAGTTGTTCGTGGTTCTTTAGTAGTGATGAAGGGAGTTCGTCACGGTAATCTTTATTCTCTTTTGAGGACAACAGTCACAGGTGAGTTAGTAGTTAGAATTGGTGAAAGTAGAGATCAAACAAATTGCACAAGAATATAGCACATGCGGTTTGGACATATGTTAGAAAAAGGTCTATTATTGCTTTGTGGACAAGGTTTGCTGAAGAATATAAAGAAACCACAAATGAAATTTTGTGAGCATCGCGTGTATAGAAAGGCACACAGGGTGAAGTTTTATACAAGCAAGCACAAAAGCAGAGGGTTGTTAGAGTACGTGCATAATGATGTTTGGGACCCGTCTAAAGTTACTTCCAAGGGTGGTTCCAAGTATTTTGTTACTTTTATTGATGATTATTTCAGGTATGTTTGGGTTTACTTCCTCAAGCATAAGAATGAGGTCTTAGACATTTTTAAGCGATGGAGAGCAATGGTTGAAAACCAAACAGGTAGGAAGTTGAAAACTCTACGATCAGATAATGGAACAGAGTACACGGATAGGGCTTTCAATGAGTTTTATGATCGAGAAGACATTGTGAGACACTGGACAATTAGAAAAATACCACAACAAAATGGAGTCGCTGAACGACTGAATCATACGCTACTTGAGAAGGCACGGTGTATGCGCTCTAATTCTGGGTTAGGCAAAAAGTGGTGTGTGGAGTCGGTTACTACAGCTTGCTACATGGTGAATCGATCCCCACATTCTTCTCTAGATGGAGACACACCTTATTAGGTGTGGTCAGGAAAACATGCAGATTACGAGAAACTTAGAGTTTTTGGATGTACAGCCTATTATTATGTCAAAGATAATAAGCTTGATAATAGAGCTAAAAAGACAATTTGTTGGGGTATCCAAGAGGAGTTCAAGAGTATCGTCTTTGGAGCGTAAATGATTCTAAGTTTGTAATTAGCAGGGATGTTACCTTTGATGAACAATCTATGATAGTTTTGTCTAAAGATACGATGCCAGATGATGATGATATTGGAAAAACTTCAAATACTCAAGTGGTGGGGATAGAGTCTAAATATCAACAAATGGATTCTAATAATATCCAAGTGGAGCATCCTAATGCTATTCGAGATAATGCAGAGGATGAACTTCATCATGAGGAAATTCAACGAGAAAATACACATGCATTACAACAACAACAGTCGGATTTTTTGGCATCCACTAGGCCAAAGGGGAATTATAAATTTGTTCAGAAGTTTTGGTCAGACAAGCCTCTGAGACATCATGGACAGGTAAACTTGGTAGATTATGCACTTTTGATGGAGGATGATGAGTCGGTCACCTTCAAACTTGCTATCAAAGACAAAGATAGAGAAAGCTGGTTGGTCACCATAGAAGAAGAGTTGCAATCTCTCCATAAGAACAAGACATGGGAGGTGGTCCCATTGCCTGTGGAAAAGACTGCAATTGATTGTAAATGGGTGTATGAAAAGAAAAGAAAATCCTACTAAATCACATGGTACAAGATTCAAAGTTAGGTTAGTAGCAAAGGGATTTGCACAAAAATAAGGTGTTGATTACAACAAGATATTTTCTCCTCTGGTGAAGTACACTTCCATAAGGGTACTTTTGAGTCTTGTTGCTTAGGGTGATCTTTAGTTGGACCAGCTAGATGTAAAGACAGCTTTCTTGCATGGTGACTTAGAGGAAGAAATCTATATGTATCAATCTGAGGGGTTTCAAGGTTGAGGATAAAGAAAATCAGGTATGTCGCTTAAAGAAATTGCTATATGGATTGAAACAATCTCCTCGACAGTGGTATAAGCGATTTGACTCCTTTATGTTAAAATAAGGTTTTTTCAAAAGTAATTATGATTGTTGTGTATACATTCATAAGCTTTCTGAAAGTGATTATATCTATCTTCTATTGTATGTGGATGACATGCTTATTGCTTCTAAGAGCAACGTGAAGATAGATAAATTAAAGGTTCAACTTAGTAAAGAATTTGAAACAAAAGATTTGGGTGTTGCACGAAAAATATTAGGCATGAAAATTAAAAGAGAGAGATCAAGCCAAAAATTATTCTTGAGCCAGAGAGGGTACATTGAGCGCATTATTGAAAGGTTCGAAATGAAAAATGCTAAGCCAGTAGTAACACTGTTAGCTCCACATTTCAAGCTCTCTAGTAAACAATCTCCCACAACAGCAGAAGATAAGGCTTACATGAAAAATATACCTTATGCTAGTGCAGTCGATAGCCTAATGTATGCTATGTTGTGTACACGCCCAAATATTTCACAGGCAGTCACTATTTGATAATAAGCTATGTTGTATGCATGCATTTCAAGCCAGTTGTAGATCTGCTCCTCTGGCCTGCGATCTCTAAGAGTGATACATGGTAAACTTGTAAGATGCCAGAATCTGCAAGTATACTTCTGGTTACCCAAATCAACAGTTACTAATAAAGTTTCAACCATGCACTTTGTAGTTGCCAAGTCGTTGTGTAAATGCTCCAGGACCTATTTCTAGTTATCCCTGATTTTTGAATCCACCACAGTGTAGACAATTGAAAAATTTTAGTTGTTCACATCTTGACCTATTACAGATGAACTTGGCCAAATGGTGCTGTTGAATTTTTCTGAAGCCACACACACTATTCACTATCATAATCATCCTCACAATTGGATGACATTGGACTGTGTAAATCTTCATATTCGTACTGATAGTAATCAGGGTCGGAGCCACTGTTGTCATGTGAATCAGAAGAATTAGGCTCCACACGAGGAATAAAGATCTTTGGTGCCTCATTCCTTCCTCCTTGCACAAACCTTTGACCAGTCGGTGCTGGCATTGGTTGGATTGTAGGAGCAGGATTGGGATATACTGGTTTCTGAGTTTGATTGCAACTTTGGCTGGTTTTGTTTTCCTTATTTGCATTCTTAACCGAATCGGTGATCGAACAGATCAAGCTACTAGATCAATGGGTCATTGGTTCAACCGATGAGTCATTGGTTGAACCAATTGACTCGGTCCTATATAAACAAAAAATAAAAAATAGTTAAAAATTTAAAATACACATTTTCACTAATATTTTAAGAATATCATAAATACTTTTATTTTGTTTTTATATTAAAATAATTATTATTTTTAAATTTTAATAATTTATTAATTAGTTTATATCTATTATACTATTATATACTACAAGTATTTATTAAAAAATAAGTGAATTTATTTTTATTATTAAATAAAAATATAATTAATTTAAGAATGAGTGAGTTTATAACTAAACTTAAAATAAATTAAATAAAAGCAAACTATTTGATGAAATATATATATATATATAAAAGGCAAGGAAGGACACTCTTTTTTCTAAATACAGGATCTTCAACGAATTTGACCGATGTTTACTTCGGATTTTGATCCGTTCGTTCCAATTTCTTTTCTTGTACGATCTAAATATCGGACCGGATTTAACAAATTTGACCGATTTTTACTTCGGATTTTGATCGATTCGTTCCAATTTCTTTTTTGTGTACGGTCTAAATATCGGACCGAATTGGTATTGGATCTGATTCTCTAATTTTTTATGGATTGCCATCTTATTTATTCTTTTTGGGACTTTTTGTGATGTTGGTTGTTCAAACGTGTCAAATATGAGGCTGTATTGCTGTGATACATAAGTTTTTACACTGAGTCTCTAAAAAAGATAGAGCTTCATGTGATCATGCTCAAAATATCAATTATTCAAAATTTTTTGTTGGAATGTACTTTATCTCTACCGGTGAATTAATAAAAGTTTGTTTTTTCTTTTTGGGAATTTTTGTAGTGTTAGTTGTTCTAGTGTGTCACTTCAAATTGGTTACATCACACAATATTGTGATAGCTAGCTTCCATTATCGCCGAAAAAATTACTCAAACCACGGAAGAGTATAATTGACAATAAAATTTTATTTTGATGTGTACAATACAAATTTTTTTTTACATTGACACGTAGTATGTGATTAACTGCACCACGTGCATATGTCTTATGCAGCATACAAACGTATCAAATATCATATTATATTGCTATAATACATAGGTTTTCAAAATCTATGTGAGGATAGATATATCATTAATATAATTAAATTGACAAGATAACATTATATAACATTATATATATATATATATTGCCATCTTCAAATGTTTATATATAAATATAACTGATAAAAAAAATGGTATAGATGATGTTCAATTACTGTGTTTCTAACTCTTTATAATAATTAATACATATAAATCTTTTATACTGAGTCTCTTAAAAAAGATAGAACTTCATGTGATCATACTCAAAATATCAGTTATTCAAAATTTTTTGTTGGAATGTATTTTGTAAAACTTTCTTATTAAGTAAATAATACTTTGTATTTTTTATTTTGTATAAATGATTTAGATTTTAAAAAATAATTTACCAATTA
>NC_029789.2:2624562-2625946 GCF_000816755.2 Arachis ipaensis | reverse complement strand
ATAGTAACAAATTAAATATACTTGTTATGAAAACTCTTTACCATAGTTGCATCTTGTATGCCCTTGATACCTCGATACAATTATTTAGGTTTTACTTTAATTATATTATATTCTTATCAATAAATTAAAAAAAATTATAATTATACTAGGAAAAAATTATTTTCTACACAGCTAATTATTAATTTCTCCTTGGTTTCCGGTTGTGATAGATCCTAAATTAGTTTCATGCATGAATATGAATTAGGGGTCATTAGCTTCTTTCACTATCACTAAATAAAGCATGGATGTATGAACTAGGGATGGGATTGATGATGACTGTATCAAAACATTTACCGTCCAATATTTGATTGAAATTTTTTTGCATGCTCTGAAAATAAATAAATAATACATTTTCACTTTTAAATATTTTTAATAATTTAATATGGATGATTTATGATTAAGGAATTTAAGAATTTTAATAATATATATGTAGCTAGTTATTAACATACATCTAAACTTTCAAGAACTATTTTAATTATAAATAACTTTTTTACATGTCAAGTACAGTGACACGTGGTGTGTGTCACTGATCTGACACGTCAACCAATCATTTTGTGATACGTGGCATTAACCCACAATGTCATCATGCCACGTGACACGTCATCATACCACGTGACACTTAACGTGACACGTCATCATCCAACTGACGGAAGGACTAACGTGACCAAATCGTGTATCTTTCGAGTACGATTTCGATTAATTTTATTTTTCGATGACCAAAATAAAGATTAGAATATCTTTCAAAAAAGACGATTTTGACTATTAACTTAACTAATTAAATACTACTGAGGGAGACAAAATTCACGCCCACTAAAATATTATTTCTCGTAGTAAGTACGTACCAAAAGGGAATCTAAACAGTACGTAAGGTTTAGTTTAATGACATTTAATTTGCTTATTATGTACAATAATATTATAATAATAACAATAATCCTTCCGTGTTTATGCGTGTTACGTAAAAAATTTAAAAATCAAATAACACCATCATGGCACATTTGGCAACGCCACATGCTCCTTCGTCACTAGTGAAAAAAAAAATCTACATGAAAATGACATTAATAATGAGCTAATGCACAATTCAACAGACATTATCAAATTAAAATCATTTTAATTTTCAATAGATTTCCGAATAAACTAATATACTAAATAATGTTGAAACATATAAAGTTATTACTGGTAAAATATATAATCATTTAGTTATGCATATATCTATCTGTTTTGATTTTATGATGATATATTATCAAAGATTTTATAACTAAAAAAAAATGTAAAATTCAACATAAAATAAACAAAAAAGGAAAAATATAAAATTTAATATTATAAATCTTACATATATTAAAAATAC
>NC_029789.2:2622706-2624308 GCF_000816755.2 Arachis ipaensis | reverse complement strand
TATATCACATAGCCGTTGGTTAATTAGGCTGGTACATATAGTGTAGTCAGCATGTATTGATCAATCGCACTTGGACGTTTTGACTCTCCTAATATAAAGTCAAACATTATTTCTTAGATCTATATGCATGACAAGGCATCTTTGCATGCTGGTTAGTTATATTAGAGTTCTTAATTATAATTAAGTACAAATAATAATTTGATACCGTGTCTGTTTAATGTGTTAGCTAGGTTATTATAATATGTATATATAAATCTAGCTAGGTGGCAAGGCCTATATATATTCATTCATATCTATCTTTAATTTACTGTTTTTAGCTACAACTTGATTTTGATTGTACTTGAGCTAGCTCCACCAATAGGAATATAGGATCATCAGCAGCTTAGGAGGTTGTTTCACTATCTAAAATAATTAACTAGGCCAATAATCAATAATCAATAATCAATAACCATTTTAAACTTCCACATGTTTAAGTTACTTTGTTTAATTAAAATTCATTATATTTCAATTAATAGGCCTCAAATTAAATTAATTTGTATTAATTTTTACATTGTCTAAATTTAAAAATCTGATAATTTCTATAATATGACACAATCTTTTATCTCTTAATAAGTTAGTTACGTTCAGTTAATTTAAGTTCACTAATTTCTTATAACTTACTATGAGATCAGTAAAGTTTTCCTAACAAAATTCTGATCTTTCCGTTCATTTGACTAAAATCTAAGAACTCGCCTAAGAAAAACAAACGTTAAACTAATTAAATCAGCAAACCTAATTATAAATTGAAGAGTTGCACGTGAGATCAGAAGAGCTGTATTTGTCATTTAAAATACATATAAACTAAGCTAAAAATTAAAGAAAACAAAATGTATACTCAAAAAACAAAATATCGAGTTTTTAGTTATAATCTAGTAAAATTTAGTTATAATATAGTTATAATTTTTGTTTTGGGTGGATATTTTTTTGAGTTATATGGATATTTTTTATTTTAGGTGGATATTTTTTTGAACTGTAGGATTTTTTTTGCAACAGGGTGTGGGGCGTGGACGGCGTGGTTGTAAAAGTGGGAGAGAAGGAAAAAGAGTAAAAAATAAAAATAAGTTAGGATTTACTAGTTATTCAAATTTCTATTTTTTGAAATTAAAAATCCTATTTTTAAATTAAAATCCTTAATTTTGATTAAGTTGGCTAATAAAAAGTTGGTCTCCCATAATTTTTCTTGATTATTTAAACCAAAGTTTTGTCAATAGATATATAATTTTTGTTGTCTCCAATCATTATTGAAAGCATCTAAACTACTCTCCTTATATTAAATCCTTGAGTTAAATTTAATTAAACTTTTTAGTAATTAATTAAAGACCAAAGAGGAGTTGTAACTGAAAACATTTACGAAGTTGTAATTTATTAGCTAGTTTGGCCCATACATCTAATATAAAAAAAAAGTTTTAACTAACATGTCAAAGTTATAAATTAAGAAATTTTTTTATTAAAAATAATAAAATTTAGGGTTTTAATATATTTATTGCGTATGTATTTATATATAGATATAAAATTTAAAAATTTCTACTAATAATGATGTTACAAATACAAATTAGTTAAATA
>NC_029789.2:2616054-2622579 GCF_000816755.2 Arachis ipaensis | reverse complement strand
AAACCGCGCGTATGTATATGTTCGAATTGAATTAACTTAAAATGTTTGTTTTCAACATACATACCACAATCACCTAACAAGAGTTTAAGAATATGTTATATTTTTGTCTCTATCATCTAAATGATTGATTACCTCCAACAACAACATGCGGCGTTTAATTAATTAGACAAATATTGGCTTCACATTATTTTTGGTTCCGTACAAATTCTCCCAAGTTCATGCACTTGGTAGCTTTGAGGGCCAACTCAATTCTCTACAATGTTTCATTTTATACCTTTTCCTATTTATTTATGGGGCCAAAAATAAAACCACAAAAAAAAAAAATGACAGATGAGCAAGTTGTTGACGTTGGTTCTCACAGGTGTCTATATGTTTGTTGCATTTGCCTAGTCATTGTCCATTGTTCTTTTCTCTATGCAATATGTATTAATTTAAAGGATTTTATTAGGTAGATAATGATTTTTGTGAACAATATGAATAATGGATTCTAAAATTAGTTCAATAAAATAAAAATACATTACACCTTTAAATTATCTACCTAAATCTTAATATTATGATAACTATCTGCACACCTAATGAATTGAAGATCCGATATATCATATTGTTTAGTATTTTACTATTTTCATTGTTTGTCTATACTTTTCCTAATTTAAATAAGGAAAAGTACAGGTAGACAATGAAAATACTAAACAATATGAACAATTGATATATCGGATGTTCAATTCACTAGGTGTATAAATAGTTATCCTAATATTAAGATTTAAGTGAATAATTTGAGAATGTAATATAATTTTACTTTATTAGACTAATTTTAAAATCTATTATTCACATTATTTACAAAAACTATTATCTACCAAACAAAGTCCTTTAAATAATTCAATTCTCAAAAAGTTTTTCACTTTTTGACACGAGACCAGAGTGAATATGGATGGGAGCCCAAGCCATGGTCCATTAATTATAGGCGAGGATCAGACTCTCTAAATTAAAATAGTTAATATCCCGTGTAAAAAAATAGTTAATAATAAAAGTTTTGATTTACTCAATTTGATAATTTAATTTAGTATTTATGTTTCACATTAATTTTTATCTTTATTTTTATTACAAAATGATTAATGACATATTGAGATAAACTAATAATTGTTATATTAGACTCTCTAAAATTTAATGATTATGTGTTATGACAATTAATTTTTTTTACCTTAATTTACTCCCTACAAAATTTTTAAAATTCTAATCATAATTTCACTTAAAGATTTTAAAACTTTTTTAAGAGATAAATTGAGGTAATAAGTTTCAATTGTTATATCAGATAATTTTTAGAGAATTAATATGGTAATCGTTAGTCTATTTCAATACGTCGTTAATAGTTTCGTGATAGAAATAAAGCAAGGGATTAACATGAATTATTGATGCTAATTTAAAGGTCCAAAACTCAAATTGATCAGTAAAATTACACTTGTGCCTCAATTTGACCCCCAAATTTCAATTTATTCAATTTGATATTCTAACTTTAGTATTTGTAACTCACGTTATTTTTTGACTTTGTCTTCATAACATAATTATTAACGACATGCTGAAATAGACTGATAGCTGCCATACTTGACTATCTACTGTGACAATTGAAATTTTTTTATTTTAATTTGCTCCCTATAAAATCTTTAAATTCCTAATCATAATTTCAATTAATAATTTTAAAGATTTTTAGACAATAAATTAAGATAAAAAGTTTTAATTGTCACATCAGATAACTTTTAAGGAGTCCAGTATGACAGCGATCTGTCTATTTTAATACGTTAATAATTCTATGACAGAAATAGAGCAATAAATTAATATAAGTTACGAATACTAATTTAAAAGATTAAATTAATCAAATTAAAATTTTTAGAACTAAATTAAGATACAAGTATAATTTCATGGACGACCAATATAAATATCAGATTTATCTTTAACCCAAGCTAGTAAAACTTATTGTGAAATTATAAATTTAACAGTAATTTATTTTTTATTTTATGACTTAACTAATCCTCATTTCATCTCACTAAAGCAAGTTAAATTATGATTCGATTAAAAAACATTCTATCGATAATCAACTAACAAAATATCTAAAAACCACACATACCTTATTTTTATAATTTCTATCCCGAAATTTATTCTGTAAATTCACTTGGCATATGATTTGAGATTAAATATATTGATATTGGCCAAAAAAAATTAATTCTCTAATCAAACTCAAATTGTTAAAAATAAGTTGAGGTTACAATGCAATCTCACAAAAAAGGTCATGGTGCACCCGCGAGTGGATAATTAGTTAATGACCCTCTTTTATGCCCATGGGAACAGGCCACATCTGAAAAACTATGGTTACATGAAAAAAGTTGGTAAAATAAAAAAAATAAGAGTTTACTGATTTACTCATCTTTAAATTAAAATTACGAGAGTCACTCAAGATAAGGATTATAAATTTAGGTGAAAATTCAATAGCAGTTGACTTCACGTAAAATTGATAATTGAGAGTCGTTAGATGAAAATTTAGTCAAATCAGTCAAATCATCTAACGACTCCTAACTATTAACTTCACGTAAAGTCGATTGCACATGAGTTTTCACCATAAATTTTTTTTGTAACAAGTGTGTTAGCAACATATTAGCATATAGGGGTGAGCACGATTCAGGTTGGTTCAGATTTAAGGTTAAATTAGAATCGAATTAATTGAATTAGAATTGATTCGGTTTGGTTTGAATTTACATTTTTTTGTGTATCCGAATCAAACCAAACCGATTAAAAACGGATTGGTTTGGTTCAGGTAATTGAGTACTCGATGAAGTAGAAATTCATAAAAAAAATAAAAAAAATATTTTTATTTTAAAAATTCTGTAAGTACAATAAACATGTAACATTAATAGAAATAATTCAAACTGTTAAACACCAAATACATTAAAAACTAAACACATTAAAATCCAAACATATTAAACACTAAAGATATTAAAATTCAAACATATTAAAAGGTATATATATTTTTAAAATTTTTATTTTTTTTATTTAATTAATATATAATCGGATTTACGGGTTAGTTCGAGTTTTGCATTCCCAGAACCGATGAACCAATCACTAACAAAGGCCATTAGTTTGGTTCGAATTGGACCTGATTATCCATTAATTTTAGAACCAATTTAATTGATTTGGTTCGAGTTCGAACCTAAGGTACCCGCTATTCGTGCTCACTCCTAAACCTAATGACTTCTCATTAAAAGAGCGCATCAATCAGCCAAATAAGTTTTTGGCATTTCGATGCCAAAAAAAAAAATAACCGTATCTTAATAAAAAATATAAAAAATTATTCTCTCGACACACCTGGACACGCCTAAATATCATCACGTGTCAGCGTGTCCAATCTTATTCTTAATATATATTCTTAAAATAAATTTAGATATATTATATATTATTATTTATTAAAATAAAAAATATTTTAAATACTTGAAATAATTAAAATAACACATTAAAAATTTTAATTTATATTTTAATATTAATAAAATATCAAAATATCATTATGATTTATCTAAAAAATACTTTATATTTTATATGTATACGTGTATCCGTGTCAGGTAAGATTTTAAAATTCCCGTATCGGCGTGTACCGTGTCGTGTTGTGTTCTGTGTCCGTGTCAGTGTCAGTGTCTGTGCATCATAACCATTGACTAACAACAAACCCTTAAGTCGGGTTGAAAAATACAGTAAAAAACTTAAAAAAAATTGTTAAAATTTATTATTAATTCTCATTTATAAGGAGGTAGAAGAGAAATTGTGAGTGATTAAGGCAATTAATTATATTTAGATTGGTTTGATATGACATATTTTATGTTCAAAACTTTTTAACCGTTTCAAAACTCATAAAAAATGTTTCTCTTAATTTTTTTTCTTTTTTTTTTCTTATTTTATCATTATAATTTACAACTATATATTTATTTATTTCATTTTGTCTCTCTAACTTGTTTTCCTACCAAAAGAAATTAAACAAGAAGGGAAGTGGTAATTGTATAAACAAAACCAAGATCACAAAGAGAAAAATGAAAGAAGTAAAGAACATAAACCTACCTAAACTATGGATTGAGAGTTTAAGTATTTTTTTTTAATATAAAAACAAAAGCTTCTAGAATATTTTTTCCTTCTTTTTTTAAACACGAGGGCCTAATGTTTCATGTATTGCCCCAATATAAGGCTATCTAGTATCTACTACTTTTTACCATGTTTATTTTATTTTCTCTTTTTTGGAGAAATTAAAATGAATATTTACAATTTATATACAAATGAAAAAGAATTAATGTGGTAACTCCTACTTGAGGCGAAATTATTTAGTATATATGAGAGAAGTCTCACATAAAAAATAAAAAATAAAAAACAAATATTTTTTTTATTTTGGCAATAATTATATAAAGATGAATGACAATTTTTTTTCTTAATAGCACAAAATCTCAATATACGTTAGGAGTGGCAAATAGAAAAAGTTCGCCATAATTTAAAAAAAAATAATCAAATTAATTAAAATAAAAAATTCATAACTTGTTAATTAAATAGTTATAAAAAATACTTGATAAAATTCATAAATTTAAAAAATGGTTTAAAAGTATAAAAAAACACTTCATTTTTTGTCATTTATGATTTTATGTTAAAAAAAAAAGACAAATACGAGGAGTGTTAGGGCTCAGCAATTTTTGTGATTTGTAGTCATCAATAATATTTTTAATGATGTAAGATTATTTATTTTTCTTTTGCTAGTTACATACTGATCAGAATTTAATAAAGTTATTGGCTCTTTAGACTTTTCCTTAATGGTATTATTGATGTTCAAATTACGTGGCTTGTCTTTATTGATAGAGAGTGTTAAACAGGGTTTCTTAAATAATTAATACTCTTTTATACAAGTAGAGAAAGAAGGATCCATATGGACCACAGCGGTTGACTTTTTCTATTGATGATGATAATCAACATCAATTAATAAACTAGAGAAATTAAAGTCAAATGCGTTTTAAATTAGTAGTACTAATTGTTTGATGAATAATGCAAGAGTAATTACCTAAATTAATTTCGAGATTTTTAATGTTGGACATTTTGGTTTTTCATATGTTAAAATAAATAAAACAGTCTCTAATGTTTATTTTTGTTAAACAATTCAGTCTCTTCTAATTTGATCCTCTAATATTGGACATTGTTATTACTAATAATTAATTAACAACTAACGATGATAGGTTTAAAACCGAAGTGAAGGTGATTTCTAGTGTTCTTCACTTAGTTTGAGGGGGAGTCAAGGAAAATATAGCTAAGACTAAAACTTGATTCAAAGAATTTTCAGAAACGTGTGTTACAAAAAACTGTTGTAAAATAGTTAACGAAATTTAATTTAGTTTATATTTAGTTTGTTAGGAATGATTCTAGTTATAAATAATGTTCTGTCATTGCAAGTAGGCTAATAACTTTTCAATACAATACAATGTACATTCAGCTATTTAAATTTACTTTAGTTTATATCAGTTTATTTTTCTTCTCTATTTTTATATGAATATTGTTTTTTTTAAGATTTTGTTCATATCAAATTCATTATAAGCCTCATATCTTTGTTTTGATTTAGCTATTCAAGAAACAAGAATTCTTTTAAAAGTAATATTTGTGGAAACTTATTATATATATTGGTCTCAACTAAAATTAACAATAAAATTTTTTGAATCCTAAAAACCCTAACACAGGATAAAAAAAAAATTTTTTTTTTCTTTCATTCTCTTTATTTTCCTCTTTATACAAAATCTATAAGTGCACTTCTAGTTATCTAAATCAATCGTTATTAATGAAATTTCAACCATACACTTTATAGTTGTCTAAGTCGTTGTGTAAATGCTATAGGAACCATTTTCAGTTATCCCTAGTTTTTGAATCTACTACAACGTAGCCAATTTGAAAAATTTGTTATTCATATCTTGACCTATTACAGATAAATTTGGCCAAATGGTACTGTTGAATTTTCCTGAGGTCTCCCACCCTATTCACTATCATAATCATCCTCGCAATCGGATTGCCATCTTACTTCGTCTTAGGTTTCTGTTGGTGGTTCCAGTATGTCACCTTAAATTGACATTGACACGTAGTATGTGATCAACTGCGCCACATGCATATGTCATGTGCAGCATGTAAACGTGTCAAATATCAACCTATAATACATATGTTTTCAAAATCTATGTGGAGATAGATACGCCGTTAATATAATTAAATTGACAAGATAACATTATATATATGTACTACTGTCTTCAAATATTTATATATAAATATAACTGATAAAAAAAATGGTGCAGACTATGTTCAATTACTGCCTCTCACTCTTTATAATAATCAATACATATAAAAAGTACGTAAAAATAAATTAAAAAATTTCAAATTTTTTATTAAATATTATATCATAACTTTAAAATTAAAAAAATATTATTTTTAATTTAAATTTAAATTCAAAAATAATAAGAAAATCTCTAAATCGCATCTTCT
>NC_029789.2:2610913-2615464 GCF_000816755.2 Arachis ipaensis | reverse complement strand
GTTTAAAATGCATGTAATTAACTAGCTGCAATTCAATTTTGAAATTCTTATAATCTATTATACTTTTCTTAATATATATACTATCATATACGGATATATCTGACGTTGAAATTATATATCTTGAGGTACATTATATAAATTAAAAGAAAAAAATATTTTCGACTCCTAAGCATCAAAGTCAAATTCAAATCATTGTGCTTGAAATCCTTAGCACTTCAACAAGTTCTTAGTTGACATATTTGATATTTGAGTTATAATTATATAAATTATTGTTGCGGTTGTCTTATGGCAACGGATAACTATGATCAAATTCGATATTAACATGTTTGAAATATTATTCTTAATTACTATTCTGTACACAGGATTAATATTTATTTGATAAGTTGTGTTGTATGCATGCATTTTAAGTTAATTATAGATCTACTCTTATGTCTAAGAGATAAAATAAGTCTGAAACTGCTAGAATCTTTAAGTACATTTCTAGTTATCTAGATCAACAGTTATTAATAAAATTTTAACCATAAACCTTGTAGTTGTTCAAGTTGTTGTATAAATGTTCTAGAAATCATTTTCAATTATCTCTGATTTCTGAATCCACCACAGTACACAATTTAAAAAAGGTGAATGCTACCCAACCCCTCTAAAATAACATGTAAGTTACCCTTCATTATGTGTCACATTGTAATTGGTCCTTATCTTAACCATAGTTGGAGCGCTAACGTCATCGCCATCTACTGCCCTCCCACACAACCTCTCTTCCTAGTATAGCCAGCGTCTCTTTTTACCATGGATTACTTCTTACCCACATAATTAATGGTTAATTTGGTTATTAAATTTTTTATTAAAAAAATATATCTTTATTTAATTACGTGATGGAATATATATTTATATGTAAAATATAATTAAATAATAAAGTACGAATAAATTAAAAATTAAAAGAATAAAAATACTATAAAAAATACTTGTAAGAAAGTTAGATTTTATCATTTTAAACTTGTGTTATTAATTTTAACAATTTATTTTTTTTAAAAATAATTTATGTACGATAAAAAATATGTTTTTTCTGATTTTAATTATACTTTTAAGTACTCTAAATAGAGTTATTATATTAAATAAAGATATATTTTTTTAATAAAAAAATTTAATAACCAAATTAACCATTAATTATGTGGGTAAGAAATGATCCATGACAAAAAGAAGCGCTGGCTATACTAGGAAGAGAGGTTGTGTGGGAGGGCAGTAGATGGCGATGACGTTAGCGTCCAACTATGGTTAAGATAAGGACCAATTACAATATGACACATAATAAAGGGTAACTTACATGTTATTTTAGAGGGGGTTGGGTAGCATTCACCTTTAAAAAATCTAGTTATTTATATCTTGACCTATTGCAGATGAACTTGATCAAATGGTGCTGTTGAATTTTTCTGAGATTTTTCACCCTATATATTCACTATCATAATCATTCTCACGATCAGATTGCCATTTTACTTCGTCTTAGAATTTCTGTTGATTGTTTTAGTATGTTACCTTAAATTGATATTGACATGTAGTATGTGATCAATTGTGTTACATACATATGTCATGTGCAATATATAAATATGTCAAATATTAAACTGTAATACATAAATTTTTAAAATTGATGTGAAAATAAATATGCCGTTAATATAATTTATAATCCTTAAAAAAGTTATTTATATGTACTGAAGATATTCTAATTTTTTATATCACCAGAGTTAAATCTCTTTAATTAGTTTATGTTATATAGTTTTAGTTTACTCACCTTCCAGTTGCCAGAAGAGAGGTACTTGTCTTCGGTCAATGTTGCATATTTACTGCTATTTGATTTACATGACTCTAGCCCTCAACTCTATCTTTGTCAGGTGGACATCATTGAAGTTGATTGTTATTCTTCAAAAGATTTATGGACCTCAAAACATGAAGGAATTGTATTGGCAGAATAGTATAAATTTCTATTTAACATGTATAGTTTCACAGAACAATAATGCTAGGGAACTAAGAGGGTATCAGCTAAAAATCAGTCAAATATCTCTAGGTGAATTCAAAATCTCTACGTGGATGGTGCTTATACTAGGTATTAGGATGTTTTTTCTACTAAGTATCAGAATATTTCTTTTTCATAATAAATGGATGTTCTTTTATATATTTTATATACTAAGAATTGGAATTGTTGAAAGTTCTGTGATCCCCGCCCCCTATTTCTCCAACATATCATTCAGAATTTTAATTTGGGGTGAGAAGCAATTAATATCAAATATTATAAATTAAAAACAAATAAAATTAATTAAATATAATTATAAATTAATTAAGTTATTTATTTTTTTGACTGATCACCTCTTAGTTCCATATACTCTTCCTTCACAGAAATATTATTATTTACTTTTAGATTATTATGTATTTATTTTTGTAGATAAACTGTAGGATAAGATGACACAGAAGTTTATTTAATCTGCTTCTATTTATCTTATTTTGTTATTTATAGTCGGTATATGCTTACTTACGTGTAAAGTAACATCAACATATATAATAATTTAATTCATATCTCGTGTAAATTAAAGTATTATTTTTTGTGCCATTTTTATATAAATTTATAATCCTTAAAAAAAAGTTATTTATATGTACAAAAAGTATTCTAATCTTTCATAACACTAGAGTTAAATCTCTTTAATTAATTTATGTTATAAAGTATTAGTTTATTCACCTTTCCGTCAATGTTGCACATTTACTAGCTACTTAGTTATATTACTAGAAAACTTAGAGCAGGAAATTAAAGTGGATACCACATAAGCAGCAGATCCTCCCAAAGTGAAGCATTTCCAAAGTCACAATGGAGTAGCTACTCAAGGAGCATCGACAGCTAAAATGGCTGCTAGAGTTTAGAATAAGCATAACCCTTTTTATATACTAGATTTTATGGCTCTGTGCACTCGTAGGAGCACATGCTAAAAGCTTTGATTTCAAATTTAACACGCACATCTCAAATTATACCCATAAAGCATTTCAAATGTTTAAATGGAATGTATCTTTTTTATCAATCAAACGATTGGTCTATATCTTGCACGACTATCTTATCTTTCTAGTGAACCATGACAAATCAGTTTTTGCAATAATATGAACAACGATCATGATCAAAAATTCTAATTAGTACTATAAGCTGTGTAACAATGACAAATCAGTTTTTGCAATAATATTCATTTGATAAGCTGTGTTGTATGCATGCATTCTAAGTCAGTTGTGGATCTGCTCCTCTAGCCTACGACCTCTAAGAGTGATACAAGGTAAGCCTGAAGCTGCTAGAATTTGCAAGTGCATTTCTAGTTATCCAAATCAACAGTTATTAATGAAGTTTTAACTATACACCTTGTAGTTGTCTAAGTCGTTGTGTAAATGCTCCAAGAACTATTTTCAGTTATCCGTGGTTTCTGAATCCACCAGTATAAGCAATTTGAAAAATCTAGTTGTTCATATCTTGATCTTGATCTATTGTAGATGAACTTGGCCAAATGGTGTTATTGAATTTTCCTAAAGTCTTTCGGCTTATTCACTATCATAATCATCCTCACAATCGGATTGTCATCTTACTTCGTCTTGGGATTTCTGTTGGTTGTTCCAGTATATCACCTTAAATTGACATTGACACGTAGCATGTGATAACTGTGCCACATGCATATGTTATGTGCAGCATGTAAACGTATCAAATATCAAACTGTAATACATAGATTTTCAAAATCTGTGTGAAGACAGATACGCTGTTAATATAATTAAATTGACAAAATAACATTATATATATATATATATATACTATTTTTTTCAAATGTTTATATATAAATATAACTGATAAAAATGATGGTACAGACTATATTCAATTATTGTTTTTGACTCTTTAAAATAATCAATACGTATAAATTTTCTATACTAAATCTCTAGAAGAGATAGAACTTCATGTGATTATGCTCAAAATATCAGTTATTCAAAATTTTTTGTTAGAATATACTTTGCGTCTACCAATGGATTAATAAAAATTTGTTTTTTCTTAAAATGTTAGAGATTTAAAAAAAATCATTTAATTTAACCCTGTAAAATCTATAAGATAATTGGATAACAAAATGTCAAGTTAAATTTTCATCAGTCAAAAGTTTGTAAATATTTGTTGATATTTGTAAAACTTTCTTATTAAGTAAACAATACTTTGTATTTTTTATTTTTTATAAATAATTGATTTCTACACAGCTAATTATTAATTTCTCCTTGGTTTCCGGTTGTGATAGATCCTAAATTAGTTTCATGCATGAATATGAATTAAGGGTTATTAGCTTCTTTCACTATCACTGATTTTTCAGCTGAAAAGCATGGATGTATGAACTAGGGATGGGATTGTTGACTGTATCAAAACATTTACCGTCCAATATTTGATTAAAATTTTTTTGTATGCTCTGAAAATAAATAAATATTTTAAATTTGTATTATTTATTGTTAGTTTAATGTTAATTTTTTTTTTAGATTTAGAGGGTAGAATTTTATCGTTTTAAG
>NC_029789.2:2608648-2610905 GCF_000816755.2 Arachis ipaensis | reverse complement strand
TATATAAATAGTTATATTTATTATACATTCAATAGTAACAATATCTGTTAAAAAAGTATTTAAAGAAATAAATACATAAATGAGTATTCACTAAGAGGAAACAGAAAGTTATTGTTTTGGGGACCATCCATTACCATTAGGGCTGAAGACTCTTTCTGCTTTACATTCTTATTGAATGAATTTTGTTAGTTTAATGTTGGTGCTGCCAACCTCATTAATTAATGTGAAAGGATCAACTTAAAACCATCAAACCTACTCCATATATACACACTATTTGAATTGTCCAAACAATAAAATATTTATACAAGAAAATTCTTCTACTACTTCTCTTTGCGCATAATTGTTAGAACCGACTCGGTGATCGAACTGATCAGGTCATTGAGTTACTGGGTTATTGATTCAACCGGTGAATTACTGGTTGAACCGGTTGATTCAGTTTTATGTAAATAAAAAATAAAAAATAGTAAAAAATTTAAAATCAAACTTTAAAATACATATTTTTACTAATATTTTATTATTTTTACTCTATCATAAATATTTTTATTTTATTTTTATATTAAAATAACTATTTTTTTTAAATTTTAATAATTTATTAATTACTTTATATCTATTATACTATTATATACTACAAGTATTTATTAGTTTTTCAGTTGAACCGGCCGGTCCGATCCGGTTTTAATACCAATGTCTTTGTGTAGTGTGTACTATAGATATATAGATATATCTTTCCTAAATTTGAAGGTAATAATTAAACATGTACATAGAACAAATATAATGTTGACCTAATAAACCTCGGATTAGTTAAAAACATAAAGTGGATTTTATTGTTTTTGTGCCGTAAGATGAGTTGCAAGGGAGGGAAGGTAAGGTTAGGCAGAAAGTTTGATTGAGTAGTGAGGAGAGAAAATTAAATTAAATTAAAGAAAGAGAAACATAGTTAGCAAAGAATCAATTCAAAGAATTAAGCATTCCCACATAATTGCATTGCATGCATCACAACTTAAAAAAATAACAGAATCCACATGGTACGGAAAAGGAAAATTGAAGCAACACTGGAAAGATTGCTCTTTTCAAGTTCTTTTTGGCTTTATTTATTTATTTTAAAGGTTACTTCAGTATTGAGGTTTTCTTTTTCTTTTTTTTTTTGTCTGTTTTTTTTCTTCTTGCATTGGATTGCTTTGACCTAAAGGACGCCCTCGAGCAAGCTATCAGGGACGGCAAACTCGCCGACTTCTCCCACCTTATAAGGGAACCAAGGAGACGCAACCGGGACAACGACAACGAGGACAGATCCCGACCGACAAGACAGCGCCAGGAGCCAGAGGGTGACGACCACGGTCTTACGGTGGTAAACGTGGTGACGGCCAGGAATACCGCCCCGAGGTCGAAATCGGCGCAGAAGAAAGATGCCAAGGTCTTAGCGTAAGAGTGGGAGGTGGATAGGGCGAAAACCACTTAAAAACCACCCCCAAAGGAGCGCGAAAGGAAGCAGGGGTAAGATAGTCTTTACGCACGGGTTATTTCAAATCATTATGAGCATTAAATGCCCAGCGCGGAAAACGAAACGGCAAACAGATGCCACAGCAAATCAAGGGACACGCGCACAAGAGACGCGTCCCTCCCACGACCAGACGACCCAGCGACAACACACGAAGGTAAACGTCACGCGCCATCCATGGCCCTCACGACCATCGCTGACGCGTCGGGGGCACTGTTACGGCCTGGCCCAAAACTCGCGCGGGTCAACCCGACCCGAGTTCTCGCCGGCCCGATGGTTCGCCCTCCATCCGACCCGAACACGTGTCCCGTACGGCTTGTGCACAGCCGTGTGACAACACCCTCGAGAGTGTGGGCCTGCCCACTGGAAGGGCCCACTACTGGCATGTATATAAGGGGAGACTGGCTCTCCCCCCAAGGTACGTCACATTCACACATCATTCCCTCTCCGCCTGCACATATTCTGACAAGGGCGTCGGAGTGTCTTTGCAGGTGGCACCCCCCTTTTTTTCATCAGAAGTGCTCGGGACCTCGCTCACCCGGAACCAGGAAACCACGTCCAGACGAGCTCCTCCACCGTCCGAAGCATTGACCTCAGGATCCTAACCCGAACCGTCCGGTACCCGCCACTACCGAACATTGGCGCCGTCTGTGGGGAGCGGACGTTCATGGATTTCGTACTGGTCCAGACTGGGACTGGTTCCGAGGTAGCGCCTCCCATACTCGGGGGAGGCGCCGTCGCGACGGAATCCCGGCAGCA
>NC_029789.2:2602868-2608567 GCF_000816755.2 Arachis ipaensis | reverse complement strand
TATTTGAAAAAAAGATAGATAAATTTAACTTTTTAATTTTGGACAAATAAATTTTAATTAATTAAAAATATAAGAATTGTCTTTTTTTTTTAAATATAAAAATATTTAAATCTTTTTGTCTAAAATATATAAAGACAAATAATTTTTTAAAAAAAGTTTAGATGTTTTATATTTTAAAAAAGGATAAAGTATATTTTTTGTCTTTAAAGTTTGGTAAAAATTTTAAAAATACTCATAAATTTTATTTTGTTTCAATTTTGTCTTAGAAGTTTTCGATTTACATCAATATACCTTCAACGGCTAAATTTTAAAAAAATTTAAGACCAATCTAACAATAATGCATGAAAATTATATTTGATTTGCTTGTGTTGAGGGTTGTTCTTATGTAATTGTTGTTAAATTGGTCTTAAATTTTTTTAAAAATGAGCCGTCAGGAGTATATTTGATACAAATTAAAAATTTTTGAGACAAAATTGAAACAAAATAAAACTTAATGATATTTTTGAAACTTTTATCAAATTTTAAGGACAAAAAATATATTTTACCTTTTAAAAAATATAAAATATTTTTATATTTTTAATTAAATAAAAATCTATTCATCGTGTTCTCTAGAATTTTTTCTTTTGGTTCCTTAGGAAGTAGGGTAAGTTCCCTATTCCCAATAAATAGATACAGCAATATCATAAGATATCATATCCCAAGCCACCATACATACACATACACATACACATACGGTCAAGGGTCAACCCAACTCTCTAACCTCTTAATATCCATTACTAATATTACTATACACTCTTCTGACACGTGCTCACTCTTTCTCTTTCTATCTCTTCCTTTCAAGATTAAAATTAAATTAGACCAAATACAAATACTTGAATGAGCTGGAATCAGAGATTCCGTGTGTGGAAATCGAGCTGTAATTGAAAGCCTCCTTCCTTTCTTTTTTTTTTTCTTTTTTTTTTTTCCCTTCCTTCCCCCTCTCTTCCTACTTCATATGCTCCTTTATTTCACTCATCAAATTTAGTATTATTATTAGTAAATAACTCTTTCAAACCGAACCAGCCTATAAATACCTCAAAATGTTTCAACTCTCACTCACACATCCATCAATCAATATTATTTCATCATTCTTCTTCTTCTCCTTATCAATAACAAGCAAGCCTCCATTACTCAAAACTATTTAGTATTATTATTATTATTAACACAAAAATGGAACTAAGTACCATGTTATGCATCTTGGCTTCTTTGCTCTCCATTGTTCTATTTAGAATCTTCATGAAACCCTATTTTGCTTCCAAACGAAGATACTTGCCACTCCCACCTGGCTCCATGGGTTGGCCATACATAGGTGAAACTTTTCAAATGTATTCTCAAGACCCAAATGTTTTCTTTGCCGACAAAATCAAAAGGTTCATTCCTTATTAACACAACACTAGTACTAGTTAGTTATACTTATAGTTACTTGCATGTGAAGTTGTTAACCTAAAAACATATATTTGTTTATGATAATAGGTATGGTTCTATGTTCAAGTCCAACATTTTGGGGTGTCCATGTGTTATGATTTCGAGCCCAGAGGCAGCGAAATTTGTTCTAAACAAAGCTCAATTGTTCAAGCCAACGTTCCCGGCGAGCAAAGAGAGGATGTTAGGGAAGCAAGCAATTTTCTTCCATCAAGGAGAGTACCATGCTAACTTGAGGAGGCTTGTTCTTCGAACCGTCATGCCTGAAGCCATCAAGAACATCATAACCGACATTGAATCCATTGCCCAACATTCCCTCACCTCTTGCCAAGGACGTTTGATCACTACTTTCCTTGAAATGAAAACAGTAAGCACCACTCACTTCACTTCATTCCTCTGTTACCAAAAAAAACAGAGTTCCTCTGTTTCCCCTGTTTCTCTAAAAGTCATGTTTTGTTGACATTAAACACCAAATTCTCGAACCCACTTGCTCGTCTTAAACAAGTGTGGAGAATTCGAATTCTGCTGGCACAGTGAGATTCCTAGAAAATTAAAAAAAAAAATCACAAAATTCATAGAAAACCATCGTTATCATGTTCCCTCTTTCTCTCTCTTAAGAGTGCTTTCGGTTTGTAACCAAAAAGTGGGATCAAGAGCTATTCTCTTTCCTAATTTCTTGTAAAGTTCTAAGCTTTAGAGCAAAAGAAACAATGGGTATTCATCAAAATTAAATTTTTTTCTTTATGATTGATTGCAGTACACCTTCAACGTTGCCCTGCTTTCAATCTTTGGCAAGGACGAAATCCACTACAGAGAGGATCTAAAACGGTGCTACTACAGACTCGAAAAAGGGTACAATTCAATGCCAATTAACCTTCCAGGGACGCTGTTCAACAAAGCAATGAAAGCAAGGAAGGAAATAGCGAAGATCGTGGGTGAGATAATATTGAATAGGAGAGAGAAGAAGAAAGAACACAGAGACTTGCTTGGTTCATTCATGGAGGAGAAGGCTGGACTCACCGACGAGCAAATAACAGATAACATAATTGGAGTTATTTTTGCAGCTCGTGATACCACAGCTACTGTGCTGACGTGGATTGTGAAGTACCTTGGTGAAAATCCCACTGTCCTTCAAGCTGTCACAGTAAGTGTTCTTCTTTCTTGGGTCCCACTCTTTTATATCATATCCATGCAAGATGCAACTTTCTTACCCTATCTACATGTTTTCTTTTTCCAATTATCCTTCTCAAGTTGAAGTATCATTGGTTATAAGAAAAAAGGATCTTCAACGAAAATCCTTGATAACTAAAAAAAAAAATCAGCAAAAAACAGTTATAATTTGTATTATTTAATAGGTAATACTAGGTAGAGAAAAAAACAAAGTCAGAACTTGTCTTATTTAGTATTATAAGTTAGGGCTATTTTTGGCTAATTTTCTTTACCAAACATTTTCGTATTGATTTATTAGCAATTAGATTCTTATTTTATTAATTTTTTTATTTTACAAGAGTTTAATTTATAGAAAATACGTGAGCAAAGATCTTGTATGAAATAATAGCTCAAATGACATAGTCTCCCCATACTCAATTAAGAGGTTGCGGGTTCGAGTCTTCTATCTTTGGTAAAAAAAGATCTTATATGATACAAAATTATGGAAAAAAAATTAAGAGAATTTATGAAAACATGAATCTCAAAATTAATTGGGATAAAAAAAAATCATCCATCTTACTCTTTATAAATTGATTTAGTTTTGGTTTTTAATTTTTGTGTGGGGTTTACAGGAGGAGCAAGAGTCCATAGTGAAGAGAAAGGAAGAAAGTGGTGATGAGAAGGGTCTGAATTGGGAAGATACCAAGAAGATGCCAATAACTTCAAGGGTCATACAAGAGACTCTAAGAGTTGCATCTATTTTGTCTTTTACTTTTAGAGAAGCAGTTGAAGATGTGGAATATCAAGGTCAATACCCTTTTTTTTTCTTTTTCTTTTTTCTCTTCCATTTTTATAATTTTAGACTAACAGATTCTTTGTTTGGAATTATTTTCCTTCAGGGTATCTTATACCAAAAGGTTGGAAAGTGTTACCCCTCTTCAGAAACATACACCACAGCCCTAATCATTTCAAAGAACCAGAGAAGTTTGATCCTTCAAGATTTGAGGTAATATTGCATTATCAAATACTCAATTACCTACCACATTTTATATTATTATTATTTTTTATTTTTTACAGACCATAAAAAGATTTTTTTTTTTTTATTTTGCCAGGTTTCTCCAAAAGCCAATACCTTTATGCCATTTGGCAGTGGGATCCACATGTGTCCTGGGAATGAATTGGCCAAGTTAGAGATCTTGGTGCTTCTACATCATCTCACCACAAAGTACAGGTTGGTAATTTAAAAAAAAAAATTATTACTAGTAACATCTTTTCAATAAGGTAAAAACTCAGGTAAAGTCAACTTCACGTGAAGTTGATATTTAAGAGCCGTTAGATGAAAATTTAGTCAAATCAGTTAAATCATTTAACGGCTCTCAGGTATCAACTTCAAGTGAAGTGACTGCACATGAGTTTCCACCTTTCAATAATAATAACAACTATGTGTTTACAATGTTCCTAAAATGTGATTTGTTTTTGTCATTATTTGTAGGTGGTCTGTTTTAGGTGCAAAGAATGGGATTCAATATGGTCCTTTTGCAATGCCCAAAAATGGGTTACCCATAACCTTATATCCCAAGAAGTAGCATATCAACAAAACAAGATCCAAATAATTCCTAATTTTGTGCCAAATTTCTAAATATGGAGAAAAGGGTGACTATAAAACTCTCAAAATTGGTTTCAACTTTTCAAGAGAGGAAATTGGTGAAAGAAGAGACCAAGACCATGCTTAAAACCAAAACAAGGAAGAGACATTCAAAAACACTTCCTTTCTTTTTGGCCTAAGAACAGATCCAAAGGGTCATGTCTTTTAGGACCTCATAGAAAATAGGGATCTCAAGTGTACATAGTATTGAGTTATTTTCATTTTTCTCTTTTTTTTTTTTTTAATTTTATAATTTCATTAGATTGTATTGATGAATTCAACTAACTAGGTTGATCCAAAGCCATGCCGCAAGGCCAAAATAATAATAATAATAATAAAAATGAAGATTTGGTTCTAAGTTTAAGTTGAGTTGAAGGAAAGAAGTCAAGAACAGAGCATTGTGTGGTTCATAAATTATTACTCCTATTATTATGTTCAATTATTGGTCCAATGATGACACTTCATCCATCATAATATATATATTTACTAAAATGAAAAATTAAAAAGGAAAAAAAAGGGGAATGACAATGAAAAATACATGCTTCCCATCTTGCAAACATACATCAAAATGGTTCAAATTATTTTGAAGTCAATACTAAATAGGAAACATTTCAAGTATACTAGAAAATACCGGTGTACTAGTTATTTTAACCGTTGATTTCAATTAATATATATTATATATATTTTTTTATAATTCAGATTAACGGTTAAAATAATTGGAGCACCGATACTCCTGATGCAGTTGAAATGTTTCCTACTAAATATTGATGAATATTTCAACACACGTCGATCTTTTCAACTTTCAAGAATATGAGAAGTGTTCAGCAGATGCTGCTTCGCACTTGATCATTTGCTTGTTTTCTTTAAATCAATGAATCAATCAATCAATCAATCATTTATTTTTTTGTTTCTTATTAGACTTTTGCAGATGCATTACTTGAAACTATTATCAAATTTTCCCGGTCAATTTGAGCAGCTAAAATACACGTATTAGATTTTGTCAAACCTTTGAAAAATTTGATTTTTATGTAAGTCCTAATATTCAAACAAAATTATGAGGAAAAAAAATACATCCCAGCTATTTCAACTACAAATTAAATGAGATTTGGTCTAAAACTAAAAGTCATCACAAAAAAAAGGCACAATTCCAACTGTTTTTAAGAGAAAAATGCTAATCTATCTATTAGTTTTTCATAATATTTATACCTAAGTAGGATATATATATATATAAGGATAAATGTGAAAATAAACCAATAATTATAATAAAAAACTTATATGAACCTCTTTTACAATATAAGATTTTTTCTATACCCAATTGATTATTTGGTATTTAGAATGGTTTTGAGAATCATACTGAACTTATTAGTTCGATCAGATTTATCGAAAATCAATCAATAAATTAGTTTGGTTCAATATAAAAAATTAAATAATTGAGTGTATTGGT
>NC_029789.2:2601876-2602376 GCF_000816755.2 Arachis ipaensis | reverse complement strand
ATATCTGATTGAACATCAGACAAATTTTAATTATCTTTAAATTTTCAATTTTATTGGTTAAATAAGTAGTTCGATTTTTCAACTTTTGGTAATTACTAATTAGGCTTTGTCAACAGATCCAAATAATAGCTATATATTTGTAACAAGACAAACAGCCCTTTATTACATGGTTTCATAATTTTGTGCATTTAGTGACTTAGTGTTTCCAGACATGCTTGTGAAGATGCATACATATGTCACTCATAGTTATATATCATATTTTCAACCTCCACATGTATTAGGTGTAAGTGAACAAAAGTAGGAAGCTTAATCCAGATTTGGCTCCATTGATTAAGGGCCTGTTTGGAGGATATTTTTAGAAAAAAAAAATTTAATGATTTTTTTAAAAAGATTTTTTATAAAAATAAAAATAATTTTATATTTAAATATTTTATATAAAAAAATCTTTTTATTTATCAATTATATTTAGATAAAATAAAATAAAAATATTTTTTTAACTA
>NC_029789.2:2596142-2601469 GCF_000816755.2 Arachis ipaensis | reverse complement strand
GTAACGTCGAAACAAACAAACGTGCTAAACTGCTAATGTGTCATCCTATCTCCACCAAGTCTCTTACGGCCTCTATAATTATACCGCCTACATCATGAATATTATTATCATTCTCTCATTTCATTTTACTGTTAATCAAAATTTAATTTTTTTTTTTCACACAAATAAAGATAACTTTCCTTTAAAAATAATTTAATACATTAAAACCGTTAATAATTTAAAATTTTTTAATGAATGAAAATGTTATGATTTAATTAAGAGTACATCAATTAATAAACCCGCTAATGACAAATCATGAGAACAACTTAGCTAGCTTATATGCTATATGGAATAATCTCGTTTATCATGCTTTAATACAAACAATTAATTAAGAGTACATGGTATCTGTTCAACTCATGCATGTAACAGAAATTTAAAAACAATTACATACAAAGATTGATATCATTCTTTATTTATATCTTTGAACCTAACAGACTCGGAAATGAAAGCACCATCTTCATCAATTATCATAGGTGCGGCATTCATCAGTTTCTGGGTTATCCTTGCAGTAGTTTTCAAGTGGATCCGATTCTTTCTTCTTATCTCTCGCATGGCTCGCCGCCGCGCTCAGCTCCTCTACCTCATCCCAAGCAGCCGCACACTCGTTGCTGGTCGGGTTATCGGTGCATGTCTCCTCGGCATCCTTTATGCTCTTCTCTACCTTTTCTGATATTTTATCTGGGGCCGCATGAACCGGTTGGATCGAAGATGGTCGGCCTGACCCAATTAAACCAGGCCACCTCTGATTGAGCTTGAATATGGGTGAGAACTTGATGGTTTGAGTCTTTAGAGGCGTCTGTACTCCCTTGGCAATTACTCTAGTAGGACTTGAGAAGGTCACACCAGAAATTGTTGTCATCTTTCTTCTGTTTCTTTTGTTCTTCTTTCTTGTTACTTGTTGAGATATTTAACTAGTGTCTATAAAGTTTTTTTTGTTACAAATGAAGATGAGGTTTAATGAACGGAATAGGGTATAAGGGGATTATTATATAAGTGAGGATGGTGAGGATTCGTGAACACATGTTTCTTATCCAGTGTGATCCAATTGTTACCAAGCACACGTAAGGTTAGATTCTTTTCTCATTTTTTTATGATGAGAAAGATATTTTTTCTTGAAAAAATAAATGATATCTCTAGATCTTTGTTTGTACGCGAGTTCGTGATATTTAATTTGTATGTGAGTTGCAACTTGAATGTGGCCATTTAATGAGAATAATAGTATATGATTATATGATCTTTTGGATAGCCACAAAAACAGCTTGATATTTTATTTCTGCTCTTTTATTTTAGCGTTTATTTGAACATTGAAAATATTAAATTTGTATAGGTAAGAGCGGGATAGTTTAGCAACATTGAAAATATCAAATTTGCATGGGTAAAAGCGGGCATAGTTTAGCGGGTTAGCCAGCTAAATAGTTTAATATTTATAGTAAAATAATGTAGATAAATTATTATAAAATGTACTCTCTTCTTATTACTTATTTATTATAACATGTTTGAAATATTGATTAAATTTGTCTAAAAATTTCGGCTTTACTGAGAAGGAATCTCAGTTACTATTGAGACTATCAAAAACTAGATTATATGTTCATTATCACATTCTTAGTGTATAGGTAGGAGTGTTTAATTGAGATAATATCAAAACACTTCTTTATATAGCAAATCAACAAATATTATATAACAAAAAAATCTTGATATTTTTTGTTTTTTTTTTTTTTTTTAAAAAAAAAAATATCAATAATTTAACCATTAAACATCTAATCATATTTTGTGTAAACTTTTATAAAAGAATCCAATTATTATATATAAATTTGTAATCCAAAATCACTTGGAAGAAAATGGCTATGTTTGCCAATGAGTTATAGCTTAAATGGTATAGTCTTCTCATACTCAATTAAGAGGTTGCAGGTTCGAGTCTTCTATCTTTGGTAAAAAAAAAGAAAACGGCTATGTTTAATGTTATAATTAGAAAAAACAACATTTGTACCCATAAATTTTACGAATATCGATAAAAGTACCCATAAAAAAAAAATTAACATTGTACCCATAAAAAATGAATTATGTAAGACAAAAGTACTAAAATCCTAAATTTTTGTTTATTTTTTTATGAAATTCCGAAATTACACACACCCTTTATCTTCAACCTCAACTCTGTTTCTCTCCCTCTTTTTCCGCCTCGAGCACCTCTATGTCTCCCAAGACTACTGTCTCTTCTTCTCAAAATTCTCAAAATTCCCAAACTTTTACCACCGTCTCCTCGACCACATCATCGCTCAGTACCACTGCCTCGCTCTCCTCCTTGACCCTCACTGTAATCCCTTCACCTTCACTATCGAGGAGAAACCCTAGATCTAAGGACGTTGCGAGCGATGTGAGCAATCTGAATGTGCAGATTCAGACAGCAGCTGAGTCAGCTCGACAAACTCGGACGACTGCCGTTGCAGCCTTAAACGATGTGGCAGAGGAGTGCACCTTGCGGTGCCAAAGTTGCCGTAGGGGGTTCCAGGTGGGGTGATAAGGTCGTCATCGCTGAACAAGAAGGACTCGTTGTTCTGCAGCAGGGTTTGGTTGGTTGTGTTGTGGTTCTTTTTTGATGTTTTTAGTTTGGCTTATTTTGGTTTTCTAAATGCCCTTGTTTTTGTATTGATGTTGTTCCTTACTTCCAACAATGGATCTATATAAAAAATAGACTTGCGTCCTCCACCTCCCTCTTCGCAACAACGCTGTTCTTGGCGCTGCTATTGGCTGTGTGTCGCGCGCCATCATCTTCCTCCAATTGCAGATTTAGAGCATATGTGTCTTAGTTTGTTGGAGTGATATTAGAGAGAGAGAGAGAGAGAGAGAGATAGAGAGAGAGAGAGAGAGAATTTTATTAAAAAGTCAACACAAAATTAGAATTTAGATATTTTTGTCATACGGAACCCTTCTTTGATCGGTACAATGTTAATTTTTTCTTTGACAGGTATTTTTGTCAGCGTTTGTAAAGTTCATGATACAAATGGATTCTTTTCCTTATAATTAAATCGGTTACTTATGAAATTGTTATTTTTTCAATGAACATTCATTCTTAATTCATAATCAATTGTCTACAACATTAGTTATTTATTTCGTAAATTAGATATATAAAACAAACTTTTCAAATTATAGAATATGTATGCATCTGACAGACTTAAATATTGTTTACCTAATTTATACTCATATTTTTAATTGCCAAAATAAACATAGATATTCTTTTGTTAAAAGAAAAAGCTGATGTAGAAACCTATTGTTACCCCTTTTGCCTAAATGCCCTTGAGTGTTTGTTTGGACGTAATTTAGCGGGTTAACCAGCCAAATGGTCTAATATTTATCGTAAAATAATTTAGACAAATGATTAGAAAATGTACTTTCTCCTTATCACTTATTTATTAATTCAACATGTGTGAAATATTGATTAAATTTGCCAAAAAAAAAATTTCGGCTTTACTGTAAAGAAATCTACTACCAAATACTATATTATATGTTCATTATTACATTCTTAGTTTATAAGTAAGAGTGTTCAATTGAAATAGTACTAAAACACTTTTTACATAGCAAATTGACAAATATTATATACCAATTGGTCTATTTGAGTTGGCCAAAAAATAAGCCAATGATGGTCTATTTGATTTTACACTAATGACTTATCTTCTTGATACTATGACTCTGATACCATGTTAAATTTTTAAAAAAATAGTAAAATAAGAAGACAATATTATATGTAAGGTTGTTATGTTAAAATTGTTGTTACATGATACAAGAGTCACTCTATTTATAGGGATATTATCAACTAATTTCATAAATATCTATCTACTAAATACTAGTCATTACTAATTTAACTCCAACTGCTAACAACTTTAATAATATTTTGGACTAACCACAAAAAATTCTCCTAAATTATTTAAATGCTAATAAAAATACACTCGAATTTTACTCTCGATAAAAATGCCTTCAAGCAATTTTAAAACACAACAACAATATCCAACAGTAAATATATATTTTCAAAAAATACCTTAAAAATTGAATTTTGATACAATTTTTTGCAAGAATGATTATTAAAATAAGATATTATTATACATAAAAATTGATAATTTTTTCGTTAAGTATATATTTTTTTATAATTTTTTTGTTAACAACCAATAATACTTTTAAAAAATCATAAAATAATATATATTTAAAAAAATACCAAATTTTAAGAATAATAATATCACATTTTTCTAATCATGCTTGTAAAAAATTGCATCAAAGTTCAATCTCTAATATATTTTTAGAGAAATACATATTTAATATTAATTTTTTTGCAAGATTATCTAGTATTTGTTGTAAAATAATGTAGCTTGGTTAGATTTTTTTTCATTTGTTGTTATGATGAGAACTCTTGGAAAAATAAATGATATCTCTAGATCTTTGTTTTTACGTGAGTTTCTGATATTTAATTTGTATGTGAGTTGTAACTTGTATTTGACCATTTAACGAGAATAATAGTATATGATTATATGATCTTTTGGATAACCACCACAAAAGCTTGATATTTTCTGCTCTTTTATTTTAGTGTTTGTTTGAACATTGAAAATATCAAATTTCTATGAGTGAGAGCCGACCTAGTTTAACGAGTTAGCCAGTTAAATGGTTTAATATTTGTTGTAAAATAATGTAGCTTGGTTAGATTTTTTTTTCATTTTTTATTATGATGAGAACTCTTAGAAAAATAAATGATATCTCTAGATCTTTGTTTTTACGTGAGTTCCTGATATTTAATTTGTACGTGAGTTGCAACTTAAATTTGGCCATTTAATGAGAATAATAGTATATGATTATATAATCTTTTGGATAGTCACAAAAACAGCTTGATATTTTCTGCTCTTTTATTTTAGTGTTTATTTGGAGATTGAAAATATCAAACTTCTATCAACAAGAGCGGGTATAGTTTAGCAGGTCAGCCAACTAAATAGTCTAATATTTATCGTAAAATAATGTAGACAAATTATTATAAAATGTACTCTCTCCTTATCACTTATTTATTAGTTCAACATGTCTAAAATATTGACTAAATTTGCTCAAGAATTTCGGCTTTATTTAGAAGAAATCTCAGTTACTATTGGGACTACCAAAAACTAAGAGAGATACTCCAATAAAGATGTTTAAAACGTCTTTTTTTAAAGATGTTTGTTATTAACTAAAATTTAATACATATGATTTTTTTTTGGTGACATTTAATACATATGATTGATTAAACTATATTATTTTTTTTTTTTTTTTCAAAATTTGAT
>NC_029789.2:2589268-2596003 GCF_000816755.2 Arachis ipaensis | reverse complement strand
AGAAAAGGGTTAGAATTTAGGGTTCTTAAAAAATATATATAAAAGAATATTTTATTTATTTTTTATAATAAAAATATTATAATTATTTTTTATAATAAAAATATTATAATTATTTTTTATAAAAAAATATTAATTTAGAACAGTTCAAAGTATAGTTTATCGATTTTTTTGGCCAAATCAATTTATCTGATCTAATTTTGATAAAAATAATATAGTTTAATTAATTATATGTATTGAATTTTAATTACTTAAAAACATTTAAAAAAAAGACGTTTTAAGCGTCTTTATCTAATAGCTCCCAAAACTAAATTATATGTTCATTATCGCATTTTTAGTTTATAGGTAGGAGTGTTCAATTAAAATAATATCAAAATACTCTTTTACATAGCAAATCAACAAATATTATATACAAAATAATCTTGATATTTTCTGCTTTTTTATTTGAATGTTTGTTTGGACATTGAAAATATCAAACTTTCATGAGTAAGAGTGGGCATAGTTTAACGGACTAGCCAGCTAAATAGTCTAATATTTTTAAAATAATATAGATAAATTATTATAAAATGTACTCTCTCTATCACTTATTTATTAATTCAAAATGTCTGAAATATTGATTAAATTTGTCAAAGAATTTTGGCTTTACTGGAAAAGAATCTCAGTTACTATTTGGACTACCAAATACTAGATTATATGTTCATTATTACATTCTTGGTTTATAGGTCGGAATATTCAATTAAAATAGTACCAAAACACTTTTTTACATAGCAAATTGACAAATATTATATACCAATTGGCAGATCGGAGTTGGCCAAAAAATAAACCAATGATGGTCTATTTGGTTTTACACTAATAGCTTGTCCTCTCTAAGGAGGATATGGTTCTGATACCATGTTAAATTTCTGAAAAAAGAGCAGAATAAGAAGATAATATTATATGTAAAGTTGTTATATTTAAATTGTTGTTACATGATACCAGAGTTACTCTATTTATAGGGATATTATTAACTAATTTCATAAATATTCATCTATTAACTACTAGTCATTACTGCTAATAACTCTAATAATATTTTGGGCTAACCACCAAAAATGCCCCCAAATTATTTAAATGCTAACAAAAATACACTCGAATTTTACTCTTGACAAAAATGCCTTCAAGTAATTTTAAAACACAACAACAATACCCAACAGTAAATATATATTTTCAAAAAATACCTTAGAAATTGAATTTTGATACAATTTTTTGCAAGAATGATTATTAAAATAAGATATTATTATACATAAAAATTGGTAATTTTTCGTTAAGTATATATTTTTTTATAATTTTTTTGTTAACAACCAATAATATTTTTAAAAATCACAAAATAATATATACTTAAAAAAAAACACCAAATTTTAATAATAATAATAATATCACATTTTTCTAATCATGCTTACAAAAATTTGCATCAAAGTTCAATATCTAATGTATTTTTTGAGAAATACATATTTAATGTTAGTTTTTTTGCAAGATTATCTAACATTAAATATGTATTTCTCAAAAAATACATTAGAGATTGAATTTTGATACAATTTTTTGTAAACATGATTTAAAAAAATAATATATTATTATCCTTAAAATTTGGTAATTTTTCTTTAAGTATATATTTTTTATGTAATTTTTTTGTTAACAACTAATAATACTTTTAAAAGTATATATTTAAAAGTATTATTAGTTGTTAACAAAAAAATATATATTTTTTATTCTTGTAAAAAATTACATTAAAATTCAATTTTAAGGCATTTTTTGAAAATATATATTTACTGTTGGGTATTGTTGTTGTGTTTTTAAATTTTTTAAAGAGATTTTTGTCGATAGTAAAATTCGTGTGCATTTTTGTCAGCGTTTGAATAATTTAGAGATATTTTTAGTGGTTAACCTTTATATTTTAATAGTATTAGAGAGTCTTGAATCAACAGTATCTCTGGGAACAAAGCATCTGAAGAATCGGCTCTCTAGGTTAGAGATAAGATTTGCTTCACCATAAAATGCAAAAAACACTAAATTCAAGTAGAATTGGTACTCTAATATTTTACGATCATTCTCTAAGTGTCAAATTAACATAGTACCCATAAAATCTTAGTGATGTCATAGCAGTGCTACCAAAGTAAGCATGAGAGTGCATTATAGAGGATTTTTGTAATTCACGAATCATGTTATGTACTTCTTGTTCAAGGGTCAATGGTTAAGGATTTAAGAAAAAAGACTTCACCACCTATATCAAAAATTGTACTTTACCCAGAGAATTTCGTATCTCAGATCATTTGATTATTCAAGCTAAATATCATACATAATCATTCATAGCATTTTCATATTCAATTCATCACTTTTTCAGCTTTACTTCACCTCCAAGTTATCCTATTTTCCTAACTTCATCTGACTATCAGGTTTAATACTATTATTTATGACTAAAGGAATGAAAATAGAAGTTTAGAAGTTTGAAATAGAATTTAAAACTCAGAAAAATCATGTTTGCTGAAAAAGGAGCCACGCATACGCGTGGGAATGTAAAAATGCAGCTCGTATGCGCGTCCCCTTGTCATGCGTACGCGTAAGTGAATACTTCATGTCACGCGTACGCGTGGACATGCATGCTGATCCATTACGCATACGCATAGGGCTACTCGCGTACGCACAATAAAAAATCCCATACCATGCATACGCGTGGGCCACGCGTACGCGTGGAATGGACATACATTTTTCCAGAAACCTGATTAAGCAGAAAGCTGCAGAACTACACATTTTTTCTAACCAAACTTCCGACGCACATAACTTAATCCTTTTAAATCATTTTTCATCCGTTCTTCAAACGGCATAAACTTCACGAACCAAATTTTCATTTAAAACAATTTAGAAACAAATTGAGGGTTCGAAAGCCAAGTTATAGCTTGCCAAAGTTCGGCCCAAAATCAAAATTTTGTAAACTTACAAAACCTCTTCCTCATTCAAAATAAATCCCATAATACCAACACAACAACCTGCACTTGCTAGCACAAAATGTCCTTCTTCCTTAACATAACAACCACCATGAAAATCATACTTCACACCAACAATAATTACATATACACATGCCAAATTTCACAACCAAAACCATAGCTCACAAATTACATACTTATATCCTCAAATCAATAATTAACAATTTTCCAATCCATCAACTAATCAACAGCACCATACCAATCCATATTTAACAACAAGATACTAAACAACAATATACACATACCCTTCCAACTTATCCTATGATCATCTAACCTAAGTTTTCACAGAACATTATATATTAAATGCAAGAAACCTAAACCATACATTGATCGGTTTCTTCATAGTAATCAAAGCAATTTATTAAAATCAACACAGCCCCAACAACCTCAACAAAATACTAGTGTTCAGCTTTCTCCAAGTTCCAAAATTCACAATTTCAAGCTCCAATTATTTATTCACAACCTAGTACACATTCATAACACACATATACCCAATTTAATACCCAAAGCTCAAATTCAGTAAAATTAAAATGAAATGATGGTATCCTCACCTTACCTAAGCTTCATATAAGTAAGAGTGGACGTTTTTCTCGAGCAAATTGGATCCTAAAACATCAAAAAGTAAAGAAATTCAACATCTCTACAATATTTTCAAAAATTAGGGGAAAAGAGTGGCTGAGAGTAATTAATGGTTTACCTATGAAATTGTTTCGATAGAAACGTAGAGCTCAACGCGGTAGTCGCGTGACAGCAAACGGTGCAGTGATCGGAGCTCGGAGGAGTTACGGTGATTTGAATTTGGAACGAGGGTTCGGAAGTGTTTTTCGTTCTTCCCCTTCCAGGCTTGCTGCAACGTGAAAATGGAAGGGAGGGGGAAGAGTTTGGGTTCATTTAATTTCCTTTTGGGCGGGTTTGGGCCCGGTTCAACCAGTTTAGTCCGTTCGGTCCAATTTGAGCCGAATTTTTTGAAATTAGTGTCAAAATTTTTATTTTGATGAGCTCTATTCTAATTTAATATAATATTTATATTTTTAAATTTTTTTATTAAAAATTAATTTATTAACTAATTATCTACTAATTTAACGGGGTTTACATCTCATGAAATAAGAATTTTCCGTCTCCATTATGGGGCTTTACATCTATTATGATTTATGATGATGAAGATGATGCCATGAGCCCAAGTATGAAGATGATTATGCTAACTCCATGGTTTGGATCATGATGGTGAAAGTATAATAATTAACTAGGATGTATGCTCTTTGTCTATGAGGAGTATTTCTTGCACTGTGCAGAAGAATGATACTCAATTCAATTTTAAATTCGATTCTCAAATTTTACAGAGGCTTGTGGACTTAATTGCAAATCAACTTATGCTGCTCGCCGGGTAACTTGGATGTCAGTGGCCAAGTAGCGTGACTTGGCAAGGTTTACAAACAAAAGTTTGTATATCATCATTAAGGATTCAGGGAGAAAAAGTATTATATGATGAAAAATAGGAAGAAAGAGTCTAGATTAAAAACAAGAACTGAGTGTGAAGTCCGAATGAAAGTTAAATTTATACCTAAAATTTGAAGGTGGCATATTTTTTATTTTTCTGATGAACACAACCATGATCTATTGGATACATAATTCAGTGCTATGTTGTCTATCCATAGAAAATGTCAGAGATAGATATTATGCAAATGATGAACATGTTGAAGTCTGAGATTAGCACTTCACAAATATTTGATCTTTTGGCTAGTTAAGCAGGCGGGTATGAATTTGTTGGCTCTGGTCCCAGAGATATGTACAATGAGATTGCTCGACAAAGGTGTCAAGTTTCTGGTGATGCAACACGGGTGTTGAAGAAGTTGGAGGATATGCGTTTAAAGGATCCACAATTATATTTCAATGCATGTCATGATTCAAGAAGTTTGTTACGTAACTTATTCTGGTATGACGGGATTAGTCAACTAGACTACCAACTCTTCGAGAATGTTATTGATTTTGATGCCGCATACAAGAAGAACAAGTATAGTTGTCCATTAGTCATATTCAGCAGGGTTAACCACCACAACCAAACAATTGTTTTTGATGCTGCGTTAATTATGGACAAAACTACTGATACATATATTTGGCTCCTGCGTCAGCTCATGTTTGCAATGAAGGGTAAGACCCCGACCTCAATAATAACTGATGGGGCCATGGCGATTAGCAATGCAGTAAGAGATGTATTTCCCGAAGTCAGACATAGATTATGCGCTTGGATAATTATTTTTGCTATTGCATTAATTATGGATGAAACTATTAATACATATATTTGGCTTTTGCGTCAACTCATGTTTGCAACGAAGGGCAAGACCCCGACCTCAATAATACCTGATGGGTCCATGGCGATTAGGAATGCAATAAGAGATGTATTTTTTGATGCCAGACATAGATTATGCTCTAGACACCTTATTCGAAATGTGACTAGTAATATTGAAAATCCATTATTTACATCTAAATTTAGGAAAATCATGTTGGGAGACTACGAGATTTTCGTGTTTAAGCGTAAGTAGGTTCAACTAATTGAAGAATTTGGCGTTGAAGATAAGCCCTGGGTGAAAAGCATGTATGAAGAGAAGCATATATGGGCTATTGCATATATAAAAGGTAAGTTTTTTGCTGGTTTTAGAACTACCTCAAGATGTGAAAGTTTACACTCAGTTGTGTCAAGGTATGTGGGATTGCGGTAAGATTTGACAAGTTTTGTAGAGTATTTTTAAAGGTGTGTTACACACTTGCGCTTTAAAGAATTTAATGCTGATTATGCGTCTACATGTGGGGTGTCCGTGATACAGACTTATATAAAGCTGCTAGAGAGATTTGTTATTGAGGTATACACTTATGAGATATTTCTATTATTTCGATCATTCTTTTCTAGAACTAGATCAATACTGGTGCTAAACATAGAGAATAACGATAATTATTCAAAGTATATTGTGTGTAAGCATAGGAGGCCCAATTTTCTGTGGACGGTTGAATTTCGTCAAGAAAAAATGATCTTCATGTATTCTTGTTTAAGAATGGAGTCATTTGAAATTCCTTGCGAATATATTGTGAAAGTTCTGGTTGACAGAGACATTTGTGAGATTCCTAGATCATTAGTGTTGGATAGATGGACAAAGAAAGGTGAAATCAGCATTCAATGATGCAAGTGGGTTCACCAAGGATGCTATTGTTATTAGTTGTCAAAGTGTCTTGATGGAATTTTCTAAACAATTGGCTGCTGTTGCAGCTAAAGTCCCAGAAAGATTTGAAAAAATACGTGACATTATTATAAAGATGTACTAATCTGACAAGGCTGCAGACGAAGGTAATAAGCAACCCTAGTCAAGTATGGCTAAAAGTAACAATTCGTATGTGCATCAAACTAATATAAGTTCAGGACAACTATCTAAGAAGAAAAGACAACATTGTAGTATTTATCAGATGAAAAGACATAAGAAGACAACATGTCTTTAGCAAAAGGATATAGACAATAACGTTATAAAAAATAAAGTTGATGATTCAGATTATGGAAATATATATATCAAACCGACAACTGATTTAGACAATAATAATTAGCAATTTCCATCGACTTAATATCTTTACGTAAAGAATCATTTTATAGATTTATGTTTATATTTTTTTTCACTATATTAATAAAATTTTGTATTACTTCCACTATTGTTTATGTTTTTTGGATGAAATAATTGTTATA
>NC_029789.2:2586749-2588908 GCF_000816755.2 Arachis ipaensis | reverse complement strand
AAAAAAGTTTCAAAAAGAAATCGAACGAGAGAATTAAATCTTAAATAACTAAATCAATAAATCTCTTATTTTATAAATTATTTATTTTTAATTTGTTTAATATAGGACTAATTTTTCATACTATTCATACTTAGTAATTAATAAATCCAACAAACACATACACCAAAAATTCGAACCATGTCGAAATAAAAAAAAAAAACCTCATAAGTTGTTCTCAACCTTCCTTCTTGGTCATTGCCTTTATTGTTTGAAGTTGAGGAAAAAATTGATAGGTTGTGGGGGCCTTGGTGAAAAGTTGAACCTCTGAGCTGTTAATTAATAAATAAAGTTTGAAAGTTTAGGATGAGAAAGAAGTTTCTGTATAAATCAAACAAGACGGCACTGCAAACTAAAGAAGGAAACTCATGTTAATGGCATCTAGCTATATCATGATTAATTCATTGGTTAACTAAAATACGTGTATGCTAACTTGAATCTTATTCAGAACCAAAGTCAGAAATGTTGCGTTGAGGGGCCAAGCTGAAAATGAAGCACATTTTTATTTAGGAAGATGCTCCTATAAAAATGTGTAAAAAATCTTTTTATAAAGAAACTTATGTATTGTATTATTATTGAACGTATTAATGAATCAGTTATTTTTGAATTCTTTAATAAATTAAAATAAAACTGATTTTTTTATAATAATAACAATTAATTCAATTTATCAAATCCGGTCGAACCAACTAATTTACATAATCCGGTGGATTATGTTTTTTTTTTTAAACAAAAATCAGGGATATATTTAGTTTTTTATCAAAAAATTTAAACATGATTCGGGTTAGGTTGTGTAAATTGATCGGATCAAATCGGGTCTAATAATTATAATGTGAACAATTGAGTTTATTATTATTGCTATAATAAACTAATGTTGTTCTGGTTTATTAAAAAATAAATTATTAACCGATTTAATAAAGATGTCAAATAAGAGAAAGTCTATGGGCTAGCACTTTTGTTAAAATTTGGCCAGCACTTAACCATAAAAAAGAAAATGATTAATTCTAAACTATTAGATGTCATCTCACACCATTAAAAATATTGATGATGGCTAACTGATGGCTAAACATCACAAATTCTGTTAACCCCTAACACTCCTCATCAAATAATATCATGACACATGTAAACAACTCTAAAAAAAGATATTTTTAATGTCTTTATTTAAGATATTATTAAAATAAGTTGTGAAGCAATATTTTTAAATAATTTAATGTTATAACAATTTAGAATATGATTATGTGTACGTGTATAAAGTAATTCAGCTATACAATGTACATTCAGCTATTCAAATTTACTTTAGTTTATATCAGTTTATTTTTCTTCTCTATTTTTATATGAATATTGTTTTTTTAAGATTTTGTTCATATCAAATTCATTATAAGCCTTATATTTTTGTTCTGATTTAGCTACTCCAAAAATAAGAATCTTTTTAAAAATAATATTTATGAGAACTTATTATATATATTGGTCTCAAATAAAATTAACAATAAAATTCTGACACATTTTAAAATTTAAGACATATCTATACGTAAAACAAAAAATTTCTAAACAAACCAGTCTATATATATAAAATAAGTGGTACGTCTCTCTTAGTAATATTCCAATTATGTAAATACGTGCGTGCATAGAGCATATCTATAAATCTTTATTCAACAGCTATATATATTTTCAAGTGGTATTTCTCTTGGTAATACTCTAATTATGTAAGTAGATGTATGCATAGAACATATACTTATGAATTCCTATTCAACAGATATACTTCTGTGTTATTATGTATAATTTTATAAAATAGTATTACTTACTTCTAGATTACTATGTATTTATTTTTGTAGGTAAGTTATAGGATAATATATAATAAAAATTTATTCAGTCTGTTTCTATCTGCGTCAGTTTGTTATTTCTGATTAGTATGTGTGCTTACTTTCATGAAGAGTAATATCAATATATATAATAATTTGATTCATACCTCGTATAAATTAAAGTACTATTTTTTATACTATTTTTATATAAATTTATAATTCTTAAAAAAAATAAGTTATTAATAATTAAATATATATGTTTGGTTCTTACTTCATAGATAAGGTATCATATATACTACTTTAGTCTGCATGTATTCAGAGCAAATA
>NC_029789.2:2581908-2586423 GCF_000816755.2 Arachis ipaensis | reverse complement strand
TGAGAAAAATTAATCTTTATCCGTGCTTCTCCAATCTCTCAACTTATGTATGCTTTTAATCCAGATTCATATTTTAATAGCATTTAGCACATGTCAGTGAGTGATCAGAACCTGTCTCTATTATCTTTATCTGTGCTTCTCCAATCTTTTAGTTTATCTATACTTTCAGTCCAAGTTCATATTTCAATGACATTTAACACATGTCAGTAAGTGATCAGAACTGATCTCTTAACAGAGACAAAATAATAATAATAATAATAATAATAATAATAATAATAATAATAATATATAAAAATAAAAAATTCGTTCAACATTTCAACACAACATTTGATACGTTTTTTTAAAAGAAAAAAACAAACACTTCTTTTAGCACACTCATTAGTAGTGATCCCATTAATTGTTGGATAGTGATTAAAGAAAACTATCTAACAAATGACAGTCCCATCAATTTTCTTAGTAGAATATTTTTTAATAAAAACATTTAAAATTTTTAAGTATTTTAATTTGTTGATAATAAGTAACAAGATTCATATGACTAATCCTACAATTATTCTAAATTTTAGACTCACCTTGCTCAATCAAAAGGAGTGATATGTTAGTTTATTTTTAACCATGGTTTTTTTATTCATATTCAATGAACTTAACAATTTGCTCTATAATAAAACGTAATTCCTTAAGTTATTGTGACAAAAAAAATTAAAAATAAAAAAAAATTGTAATCAGCAAGACCAAAATATATTTTCGTCACTAAGAAGGATATTTTCCGACAATACTATATATGTAATTTAAGGTCAAAACATCAATTCTAAGATAGATCAAACTTTGTTCTATTTAAGATGCATGTAACTAGCTGCAATTCAATTTTGAAGTTCTTGTAATGTATTATACTTTTCTTAATATACACTATCATATATCTGACGTTCAAGTTATATATCTTCAGGTACATTATATAAATTAAAGAAAAAAAATATTATTGAAACAATACGGCACTGCAAAAAGTGCAAACTAAAGAAGGAAACTCATGTTAATAATGGTACTTAGCTGTTAATTCATTGGTTAACTAAAATACGTGTAAGCTAACTTGAATCTTATTCAAAACCAAAGTCAGAAATTTTGCGTTGAGGGGCCAAGCTGAAAACGAAGCACATTTTTATTAATATAAGCATTTAAGATATTATTGAAATAAGCTGTGAAGCAATATTTTAAAATAATTTAATATTATAACAATTTAGAATATTTTATGTGTTCGTGTATAAAGTAATTCAGCTCTACAATGTATATTCAGCTATTCAAATTTACTTTAGTTTATATCAGTTTATTTTTCTTCTGTATTTTTACATGAATATTGTTTTTTTAAAGATTTTGTTCATATCAAATTCATTATAAGCTTTATATCTTTGTTCTGATTTAGCTATTCAAGAAATAAGAATCTTTTTAAAAGTAATATTTATAAGAACTTATTATTATACATATTGGTCTCTCTTGATAATACTCCAGTTATGTAACTACGTGCATGCACAAAGCATATCTATTAAATTCTTATTTAACAAGTATATTTTCAAGTGATACATTTCATAAAAAATTATATTTTTTCAATTTTATCTTGAACCTCTTTAATTATTATTAATTTTATTATTTTTAAAATTATTAATTTTTATTTTAATTATATTATCTCATCATATTATACACTATCATTTCTCTTATCATTATTATTATGTTGCCTTTTTTTTATTCATCCCAATCGCAATTAATTATCACCGTACCATTATTCCAACTCTCATTTTTGTTTATCACTCTGATCTATAACTATCATGGTGTTAACTTTTGAGTTATTACAAATTTGCTATAGAAATTTTTTTCTTCTTTGATTTAGATATCTAGATGTATACTTATTATATAGATCCTTATTATTTTTCAAACTTATTTGTTAAGTCATATTTTATTGCTTTCAGACAAAATTTAAGATATCAATGATTCAGATTTTTTTGTTTATCAAATTATAAAATTTGTCAACAATTATAAAAAAATAATATCAAATATTTTATATCTTCTTAAAAGAGTAATATTATATGGACACTACTATTTTAGTTACTATTAACATATACAATTGAATATAAAAATATTACATTATTATTGAATATTTCCCCTATTCTTAACACTTATTATCTTTTGTTTCATTATTTTTTTAAAAAAATTATTTTTATTTTTATTATTTTTTACCATTCTCCATACACATATTTATCATTATTTTTTTAATTAAGTGAAATAAAGATAGGGAGAGAGTACTACATGTACTCCATAGAATAAAGAAAAAGACAACATGAGTAAAAGTTATATGTAGAATAAAAAAGTAACTGTAAAAAGAACAAAGGAAAATTAACTAATAATTATATTTTTGACCAAATTTTAAGACGAAAATTATATTAAACACTATTTATCAATAAAATTAAGATAGAAAAGTGAAAATTGGACACTAAACTCTCCTATTCCCTTTATATATTGTTATAGATATTTAATTTAAAGTACATTAAGATATTATAATAATATCTATAACAATATTATTCAGGACAATTATGGAAGGTTTATCGAATCAAAACTTAAGAAAAAATAAATTATTATTAATTAAATAAATATAAATATACAGGATTCTTACCTATATTTGGATCATTCCGTCTATTACTTGGACCAACTTCACTGTTATTATTAGTATCTGACTATTTAGAAAATTTATTATTAGCATGAAAATATATTGTAAAAGGTAATTCATATTAAATGATATACTAACTACATAAATTTATTAATGGGATGTATAACGCACGCCTTCTGGCAAGGTATTGCTGCCTCTATTCTTCGCTCATGTTTTGTCTTTGTCGCCAGACATAGTCTTGCCAAGTCGGTCCACCACTTCCATTGGTATCCTGTCAACGGTAATTAATCAAAACAAACATATAAACATAGTTTCACACTTTTATTTAATGACAAAAAACAAATTATATTAGATGAAGTGAGAAAAATGCATGAAAAGATTGATGAGAAATGAAGAAAATTTTTCTAGTAAAAACAACGTGAAGTGAGAAAGAATAAGGGAAGAAAGAGATAATTATTATAGAAGTTACGTGGAATTATAAAATAAGAGAGAACGTGAATGAAAATGAGGTAGTGAGAGTATTGTAATGTGGAATAACTAATGCGGGCTAGGTTATTAAGAAGGATAAAAATGGAAAAAAGTTTTGGACACCAAAACAGGTTTTGTCATTATATATTGTTATAGATTAAGTAGTTTTAAATTAAATATCAATATGAATGTCAAATAAATACCGCTAGTGATAGATCAACAAACAGATGAGTACTATTGAAGGAGACACAAATTAAAGTCTTGCTCCACTCATCATCATTACTATCAGAAACTTTAATTTATATCTTTCTCATTTTATGATGTGGTTAATCTATGTGTACTTTTTTTAAAAAAATTATCTAGATATTTAATCATATATTGCTAAATTAACAAAAATATTTAACTACATAAATAATTGGTTAGATAACATATTTAATGTAATTCTTTTAAAACACCCAAAATAATAATAATAATAATAATCTTGATAAGATATATCTTTGCCCACACTCTCTCAAAGCAAATATCTAACTACATCTCACAACACTCTCTAATAAAGAGTACAGAGAAAAAGAAAAATCAGATACAAGCTTAAAGTGTTTCTGACTGGTGCAAAAACAAATGGAGAACTTAGCCTCATATTTATAGCCTAGGCCACCCACTCCATTTGCTATCCTGAGCAATGTGGGACTAATTCAACCAAATCCTAACATAAATATGAGGCTAATGGCTTACAGAGCAACATAGGGCACAATAGAATGAATGACAAAAAGGGGAAAAAAGAAGGATGAATTAAGTATAGCTTAGCTTCATAAAGTGGTCCAATTCCAATCATCTATATTCATCTATCACTTTCAAAGAGATCATTTTCTTTTTCTTAAGAAATGAAAGAAAAAAGGTATGTACATTAGGACTTTGGCATAAATTGGAAAATCTTAGCCAAAATTGCTGACTCAGAAGCCCGCAAGTGTGTTAACAAGAAACCACGTGGCAAATGTATGTTGTTTGATGTTGTTATGACATAATTGTATGACGTTGATACATCAATGATCCATCTCATATCACTAAGGTAAAATTCAAATCTGTGACAGCTATACACAATTATTCTCTTTATAGCCGTGATATTCTAAAATTTTTTTATTTGTATCAAATATACTTTTGATAGCTAATTTTTAAAAAAAATTAAGACCGATTCAACAACAATTTCATAAGAATAACCTTCACCACAAGCAAATCAAACATAATTTTCATGTATTATTGTTAGATTTGTCTTAAATTTTTTGAAAATTTAGCCGTCGATGATATATTTGATGCAAATCGAAAACTTTTGAAACAAAATTAAAACAAAATAAAACTAAAAAGTATTTTTAAAATTTTTGCCAAATTTTAAGGATAAGAAATAT
>NC_029789.2:2579127-2581662 GCF_000816755.2 Arachis ipaensis | reverse complement strand
TATATATATATATTATTTTAATTTCGATTGATAAATATTAGTTATTATTTTATTTTTATTTTACCAAAGATAGGAGACTCAAACCCGCAACCTTTTAATTGAGTATTGGGAGACTATGCCATTTGAGTTATAACTCATTGGCTTAAATATTAGTTATTAATATAATATCTTTACATAAAATTTATATTGTGTTATTGTGAATTGTTAATTTTTTTGTTATGGAAGTAAAAGTGGTGATATACTTTAACATGGTAATTTTTTGTGTTTTTTAAAATTGTGGAAGTACACAAATCCTTGGGACCAATTTCTGTACTTAAAAATTTTTAATTTTTTTTAACACAAATCCCTGGGACCGATTTGTGTACCTCTCAGAAATCCCTGGGACCGATTTGTGTACCTCTCAGAAATCGGTCGGTCCGATTTCTGTACCTCTAGTTAAACGATCCCACATTTAAGTATAACACCCCAACAATCCACATTTAAGAAAAGGAAAAGTATAAGGAACCAAAAGCTTATCAGCCAAAAACTAAACAAAACTACATTAATTTATATTAATAATTAATTAATTTTAAATTTTTTAAATTCAAAATTTAAAAATTTTTAAATTGATAAAACCTATAAAAACCTTCATCTTCTCTCTCATATTAACCTACCCATTTCTAACAATCACACACACAGATCCCTCTCTCTCACCGTCAGGCCCTCTCCACCTCTCCACCGCGATCCACTCCTCTTCTATCACTGACATCTGGCTCGTCGGATTCGCCACCGTAAGGAGATGTTGTGGAACGTAAGGAATGGATAATCATGGTAGAAGAGTGTGATTTTCAGATATATCATAGGACGTGGCATGGATACTATTGATGGTTATTGCTGAAGTGAGGCTGTGGCGTTCAAGGTTTTATGTGAAGCATTACATGTTTGGTGATAAGTAGAATGCAATGCAACTTCAAGTGAGAAGGGGCTGGAATCCGTGTGTACTGGGTTTTGTTTTTATTAGGGTCTAGGGATAGTTATTATATTAGTAGTTAAAGGGTATAGATGTTGACAGTGATGTGGAAGGTTGTATTCATATTTCTTTTGGTTCTTTATGTTCTTCTAGGAGTTTCTTGACTGTTATGATCTAGTTCTCTTCTATTGAATGCGTTCTTTTGTATTTGGACACACTCTTTTCTAAGATTTCATCACATTGTATGAAGAGATTCTACCTTTGTACGCAATTGTTTTGGGATATTAGGTGCTGTTTTGATAAACTACATACTTGATCTTAGTTAAAAGAAGTCCTTGAACAATTACAGAAATATAAAAAAACATTCATTTAATATGAAAAAAAAATATCCTAATACTTAACAAAAGAAACATCGAATTATATTTTAACAAAAATAATTAAATATCTATAAAATTAAAAAAATATATATAAAATTCTTAAAGAAATAGAGATATTCACATTTGCAATACAAAAAAATTCAAAAAATATATAAAAGAACATCTATTTAATATGAAAAAGAAACATTCTAATACTTAGTAGAGGAAACATCCATATATATTAATTCGTAGAAATTTTGAATTCATCCAAAGATATTTGGCTGAGTTTTGGCTGATATACTTTTGGTTCCCTAGCTTTACTCTTAAGGAAAATACCACTACCACTTCAATATTAAAAATAAAAAATTCTCATATATACTGATAATTTATTTTAATATGATATATAAAAAAATAAATTATGAATATATTGGCTTCTAGGGTGTATTAGATACATATGAGATGAAATTACAGGTACCCTATACCAGAAATACATAGCTAGGAGCGATTTGTTGCTACCTACATGAAATCGATAGTAACAATTTTTATTTTCCCATTATCATGAGTAGCCTTTCTCACTTTATTCAATTCACTCTTCTCTGATTTAAAATATAGAGAGAAATAGATTTAAAAAAAAAAAACATGAGAGGAGATGGTGAAGAAAAGAAAGAAAAAAATAGTCAGAGATATATCTCATTCTGAAGATTAAATTATTTAATATCTTTAGTATTTTATATAGGTAATTATTTAAATTTTTATTTTTTTGTAATATTATTTTCTGATGATACTAGAAATTTTTTTTATTATATATGTTGATAATATAACAGTGTTATTGTGTATTGTTGCCATGATTATTGTTTTAATTAATGTTTTTGCGTGGATTGATTTGATATAGTTTTTATCCATGCATTCGTCTTTTAATTTTTGAACAGAATAAGTTATATTTTGGTTTTAATAGAATGAATACTTGTAAAAAATATTACACTTAAATTAGTGTGTGAATAATGAATTCTTTTAAAAAGTAATCTTTGATTAATCTCTTACTTTTTTTTTTAGACTTATCCTTTTATAAGCCTCGTATATGTCATTAGCTATTATTAGTCATAATCATATTAATAATAAGAAATAAAGACATTACGAAACGATTTATGTGATATCAATATTAATTTTTTATTTGTAAAAACGTTTATGGCCAAATTATAATGTATAACCAATCTATAACGGGTATATCAA
>NC_029789.2:2576676-2578645 GCF_000816755.2 Arachis ipaensis | reverse complement strand
ATACTATCAGCCATTTTTTTTTCTCTCTCAATAATTATCTTGGTTACTCTTACTCAATAAAGAAGAAGAATAAAGAAAATTTTGGACGAAAAAAAAAGAAAAGAAGAAAAGGGACAAATAAATGAAGAAGAGAACCAATACTGCGGGTTTAAAATTTTTCGTTTGAACAAATCGCTTCGATTGAATTCCAACTTTTCTAAATTAAAAAAACATAACAAAGGGAAATCTCCCTAACAATTTCATTTTCATAACACTAAAAATGTTAAATTGTATACGGGTTGCTAACGATTTCATATTAAAATAACTTATAGCTATGAAATCCAAAGGATATTAATTTTTTCCTTTTGCATAAGGGCTCCAATATCAAGGAAACTTAATAAAAGACCACCATATTTTAGCAAATTCCGCTGGTAATAAATTGAGTAGATTTTTATTTTTTTTAGATGTGTTTGGATGAAAAAAAAATAAGAAGAAAAAAAATGTTATAAAAAGATAATTTTATCTTTGTATTATAAAATATATCAAAAAAAATGAAGAGGTAATATTAAAAGTGGTGAGAGAAAATAAGTTTTTCCTCCCTTTTCTTTCCTTTCCAATTTCTCTTCACAACCAAACAATAAAAAATAATCATTTTCTTTCCTCTTTTCTTTTCTCTCTTTTTTTTCTTCCATTTTCTTTTCAAACAAACATAGCATAACAGATAATACAGTAATTGGTGAAGGGATTCTAAAAAATTATTATTACAAGTTTTATTTATTCAGAATAAAATTTTCATAATATTTATAGTTAAGTAAGATATAATTTTTTTTTATTTTATTATTTTTATTAATTTTTTATAATTATATTTTTTATTATTATATATATTTTTAAAGTTTTTTAAATAAAAAAATAAAAATAAATTAAACTTTCATAATTTAATCTAGTTTATTAAAAAACAAAATATAAAAATATTAATTTTTATGTTTTTATGTTTTATATTTTATTTTCAATATCTTATTTTATCATATTCTCAGAATAACGAGACAAAGCCTAACAAACTAGTAATACCTACCCATTTAATTCTAGTATAATATTAAACAAAGTCTTCATCCAATTTGATACTGTTAGTCCATCCATCCTTAAATATGATGGTTCTTACAATGTAATACTAGTCCCAAATCTATCTTGGCTAGCTAGCCCTACTTCATCACATTTTTTAGATGTCTATAAAGTATAATAGATGAAACGAATGATGTAATAATTTACAGTGTGTATGCAGCTAGGGTAGGCACATTAGAGAAGACGAGAGGTCAGAAATTAAGGAAGAAAGATTTTCATAATATGCAACAATGGTCCTAATGAAGTAGTGGGTGGTGGAATCTAAATTGAAAAAATTGAAAATGATTGAAATTAAATAATGGGGTTATCTATCTTAGTGGATTGTTCGTACGTTGTACTGTGATGAAGCAATGATGTTAGCTAAACTAATAATATAACGTGCTGTAACCGCAACTATTTTTATGTTTATGTCTGTCACTATTAGTATTCATATTTCCTTAGAGTAGTTATAAAGGAATGTGATGTGCACGTGTTGCAAGAAATTAACATTTGACACGTATATATAGTTTCTTTCAAAAATGAATCTTCTCAATTTTTTTTAATTGTTTGATAAAGTGTGATATTTTATTAATTAATATCTTATCTCATATATTTTTTTATTTTACTTAAAAAATGTAAAATAAAAAATTATATTTTAGTTTTAATGTATTCAAATGTTTTTAGGGAGTTTAATTTAATTTTTGGGAGAGAATTCTCTAGCTAATAATAAAAATTTTAAGTTATAGTTTTAAGTGGTTAATTATTCACGTAAAGAAATCTTTTTTAAGATATAAACATATATGTGTTATGTATGTTAAACAGTTTATTGTTAAAAATTAAATTATCTAATAGTTTTAACTATTATCATCGCTTAAAGATATCTTCGTATGAA
>NC_029789.2:2575327-2576639 GCF_000816755.2 Arachis ipaensis | reverse complement strand
TAAATATTTAATTTTTTATTTTAAATTAAAAAAACTATTTTATATTAATTAATTAAAAATTAGTTTGTTATACTTATTCTATTACAAATGTAACTAAAATAAATATGTCTAACTAAATTTCAAGACTAATTTAAGAAATGAAAGTTATCTCATTTCTTTAAGAGCATATTTTTAATTCGACACGAAACTTACTTGAATAACATGCACATGACAAATGTCCAGAAGCATTTTGAAAAAGTGATAAATTAGGAAGAGCAGTTTAATTAATTAAGTGGATTTATTTATGGTGTGATTCGGACAGCAGAGATCAACATATATAGTTTAATTTTAATACACTAACAATATAAAATATTTTATACATAATTACATTTATTCTTTTAGATGATTTTTTACGATATGACGTTATATAATTAGATATACATATAAAACTATTTTATACGTATTAAAATTAAATTCATATATAGGACTTTTAATTCAACTAGCTTAGGATTACGATGGTGCAGATGCAACACTCCATTAACATCAGTAAGTTGGCACTGTTTCGAATATTCATATTCATCACTTTGTTTTGGTACACTTGTCGAAACAAACATTTATCATCAAATATTATAGTTATTAATAAAAATGTAGCTTTGGTTTATTTTTTAAATAATATTTTTAGAATTACATCTAGATAACATAGAGAGTTATTATACCTACTATTACAAATATTATGAACCAAAGTTTATCAAATTTTAATTGTAATATTGATTATTAAACTAAATCTAATATTGAATATATTATTCTTATACTTACATATATATTATAGTTAAATAACATAATTAAATTTCATCCATAATAATGATGAATATGGCCTATTACATAACATAACACATAATTTTTTCATATAATGAAACAAGCAAAGAATTACTGATTGTTGAATATGGAATCCACCATATGATGATTCATGCACACTGTGGAGCGGTTAAAGAATGTGAACACTAGCTGAGAATGACAAGAGCTACTTTGCTTTTCATCACTGCCATTTTAAACCACTGAAAGTGATATATATATGTATTATTGTCTAACCCTAAGAATGATATCCTATTCAGAAAGAAATATTCCTTTGATCAGGGTCTTTGCAACAGCTATCATATGAAAAGGTGTTAGAATTCTTCGTTTCAATTTGGAGTTCTATTCTAGCGACGATTGATTGATTGATGGATATTTCCCTTTGTAAACAATGTGATGTATGTGGATAACTAAATAATGTTTTTCTTTAAAAGTTGATTGAGATAAAAAAATAATTATTTGATTCTATTTTTATTTAATT
>NC_029789.2:2574253-2574755 GCF_000816755.2 Arachis ipaensis | reverse complement strand
AATGGTGATAATTTGATTTGAATTTTATCCTTTTCATATTTTTTTTTTAATTTTAATTTTTAAGCATTAACAATATAAAGGAGTTTTACATATCATGTATGTTATCGAAAGTAATTAATTTTCAAATCTACTACTTCAAAAGTCATCTAAACGTATGAATATAACTAGATGAATGTGTAAAATTCTTTGTATGTATCATTCAGATCTATCTTGGAATCATCTGAACGGACTACACATTATAAAAGCAAGCTAATGTTACCTTCTATAAAATGAAAAACCAACTCTCTTTTTTTTTTTGGTCATGAAAAAAAAATGACAATAATACCACATCATAATTGAGACTAGCTAAGAAGGTGAAAAAAAAAAATCCTTGCAACTGGATCGGATAAACAGGACTCAACGAAACCTCAGAAGGGGGGAAGAAAGGAAGACAGAAAGGAACACTTATAAGGCGAAAAAAAAAGGGGATAAAAATGGGATGAGGGGTACATGGGCGTTCAAA
>NC_029789.2:2566336-2574114 GCF_000816755.2 Arachis ipaensis | reverse complement strand
ATCCTCATATCACTTTCAAGTGCCATTCATACACATCAAACTGATATTATTGACCGCAGTATCAAGCTTCTCATTGTTGGAAATCCATTATATGGACATAGAAAAATGCACAAAAATATTTCTTAACAAAGTACAGATTTTTCAAAACAAAGATGACCCCCAACTTTGTGGTGAAGAACAATGAAATGATCGTGCACAACATTACCCTTCCTCCAAGTTCTCAGTGGCCCAAAACCAGGATGCAGCAAGTCGATCCTCCTGCATTTGATTACCACAAATGCTAGTCTTCAATGGGTACAAAGTCTTTACCTGGTTCTGCCATCATTTTAGGACATAAACTATCCTCAAGCATAATGATTCACAATTAGAATTAGCTCTGTAATCAGATTAGCCAAGCAAGTCCCTGAACAAGTTGGGATTTTGACTAGTAGGGTTCACCCCCATCTGCCTCACTAATGCATCCTTCTCCAAGGCATCTTTAGCGTTTGGACCCTTCACAGATTGCGGCAAAGTTGTCACAGTTGTTTCTCCACTAGTAGCCCCAGTAGGTTCAGTCGACAACCCATGAAAAATATCTAAACTATCCTGACTTGCAGTACTGTCTCCATAGAGTGACATAATATCAGGTGCATTAGTGGCAGTACCTGCATTATGGTTTGTTGTAGAACTCATGCTTGAGTCAAGAAGTCCTTCCAATTGCTTGAAGGGATCAACGGAAGGAAGGGCACTAGTAACAGTTGGTTCATCACTGAAGTCGAGCAAATCTGGAGGAGGTGGTTGTTGAATCGTTTTCTCCACAGCTTTAGATCCGCGAGATCCATCTGCACCACCACCACTAGATCTTGAAGCCTTATGACCAGTGGATGATCTTCTCTCAGGTTGTGATGATCCACCAAACAATGAAGCAGCAAGCTTCTGCTTTTCTGGATCAATCTCTGTCTTTTTTGTATTCTGACTATCACGTGACTTTGAATAGGAAGCTGTTGCACTATCCACATGGCTAGCACCATTTGCAGGTTTTTCGGAAGGAGAATTCGTGGTAGATGATGTTGGAGTCGAATAAGTTGGCCTACCCCACTTCTTCTGAACACCATCAAGACGTAGCTTAAGCTCTGATGACCCAGCCTCTGATGTCGATCCCACTGATGATATCGGGTGGGTCTCCCTATAAGATAATGCCTCAGGTACTGGAACAACATCTGTCGATGAAACTGGATCAACTTTTGATTGCATTGGAGGCTTTGGAAGTTCATATGCCTCAAATCTCAGACCATGCTGTAACGATTCATGTTGGTCTTGGCTTCTGAGGTTGCTCACATTACCCATCCCATTACGCTCATCCTCAGCAATGTAAGGCTGAGCACCCTTTTCTATTGCTTGATCTACATAACCATTGAGGAAAGAAAGGTCCTTATCAACCTGCATATAAGATTCAGTGTGTCAATAATCTAGGAGTACCAAAAAAAAAAAGCATGTATAGCTCTCAAGCACATCAATGTTACAATTTACAAAAAGATGAGCATTTGTACACTGTACAACAAAAGGTGGCTCGGTGCAAGAGGCTCCCACCTAATGATATTTGGGGAGGGTAGATGTATGCCACATTTCCCCTCGTCGGAGGAGAGGCTGTTTCCAAGATCTGAGCATGTGACTTCTAAATCATTAAGTAGCAATCTTAACAGTGCATCAAAGCTCACCCTCTCATGATTATGTGTACAATACAACAACAACAACAACAACAAAGCCTTGTCCCACTAAGTGGGGTCGGCTACATGAATCAAACGACGCCATTGTGCTCTGTCATGTATCATGTCTACAGAAAGACCGTTTACATGTGGATCTTGTTTGTCCACCTCATGGATGGTCTTCCTAGGTCTTTTTCTGCCTTTCACCCATTTTTCATCTTCCATCTCATTCACCCTCCTAGCTAGGTGCTCTGTCAGTCTTCTTCTCACATATCCAAATAACTTGAGATGCGATTCTACCATCTTTTCCACAATAAGTGCTACTCCAACTCTCTCTCTGTTATATCTTCGTTCTTTATTTTATCCAATCGCGTGTGACCACTCATCCATCTCAATATCTTCATCTCTGCCACACTTAACTTATATTCATGCTCCCTTTTGGTCGCCCAACACTCTGTACCATAAAGCATAGCCGGTCTAATAGCAATGTGATAGAATTTACCTTTATGTTTTAAAGGCACTTTTTTGTTATATATGAAACCAGACGCACTCCGTCATTTTGACCAACTTGCTTGGATCCTATGATTTAAGTCTTGTTCAATCTCTCCATTATTATGTATGATACGCCCAAGATATTTAAAAATTTTAACGTTTCCTAGGATGTTTTCTCCAATCTTCGCCTCTATATTAGGGTTTTCTCTTCGACGGCCGAACTTACATTCCATATATTCCATCTTGCTACGGTTTATGCGCAGACCATACACTTCTAGAGCTTCTCTCCATAAATCTAACTTCTTATTTAGGTCTTCACTTGACTCTCCCATAAGGACGATATCATTGGCAAAAAGCATGCACCATGGCACAAGCTCTTGGAAATGCTCTATTAGTATTTCCAAGACTAATGTGAAAAGGTATGGACTTAAGGATGATTCCTGGTGTAATCCTATACCAATAGAAAATTCCTCTGTCACACCATCTTGAGTCTTCACACTAATTGTAGCCCTATCATTCATATCTTTAATTGCACGGATATATGCGATCCTTACTCTCTTCTTTTTCAAAACCTGCCATAAGACCTCCCTTGGTACCCTATCATACGCTTTTTCCAAATCAATAAACACCATATGTAGATCCCTTTTATTACTACGATACCTCTCCATCATCCTTCTTAACAGGTATGTCGCTTCGGTCGTGGATCTGTCTGGCATAAATCCAAATTGGTTGTCTGTTACTCGTGTCTCTTTTCTCAACCTCCGTTCTATCACCCTTTACCATTAATTCATGGTATGGCTCATGAGCTTGATCCCTTTATAGTTTTCGCAACTTTGTATATACCCCTTATTCTTGTAGATAGGTACCAAGATGCTCTTTCTCCACTCATCAGGCATCTTCTTTGACCTTAAAATCTCATTAAAAAACTTGGTTAACCAGTTGATGCCTTTTCCTCCAAGACCCTTCCAAACCTCAATCGGGATATTATCAGGTCCTACTGCCCTGCCATTTTTCATCTGCTTTAGAACCTCTTTTACCTCGAAGTCTCGAATCCTTCGATAGTAGTTAAAGTTTTGATCTTCTTCCCTTGTGCATAATCGACCAAGGCTCGGAAGAGTCTTATGTCCTTCATTAAATAACTCGTAGAAGTAGGTCTTCCACCTTTCATTAATCTTATCCTCTTGAGCCAGCACCTCTCCATCCTTATCTTTTATGCACTTAACCTGATCTAAATCTCTCGTTTTTCTTTCACAGTCATGATTATGTGTACAATAAGGAATGCAAATTGTTATGTGATCTCAATGTATCAAGGTGATAAAACCACTTTGTGACAACCAGGCTATGTTGCATATGCTTCTAACATAGTTTTTATAATGGACCAAGAGATTTGTTTCCATTTTATATAGCAAAGGTTTCCTTAGGCAAAAACAGAACTGGTTTTGTATATTCCTATAACCAGCTGGCTGATACATTCAGTTATGTCAATCCATTTGCAATAAAACAAGCTTGGCTCATATGTCATATATTGCTCCAAGATATGGGCAAGTTTTTCAATTGTGCACATCTTCATCATGTGGCTTTTACATAATCCTAGACTAATTATAGCCAAGTTTTCCAGTGCTCATTGTAGATGAAAACACACAAAATATTATCTTAAACTGATATAGAAGATTATATAATAAGAAATAACCTCAATTTCTTCACATCTTGTGTCTCGTGGCAATATTGCTTGAACAGCTTGTGCATCCAAACCAACAACGGCTTGCAATTCATAAGCACGTTGCTGCAAATCTGTTGAGTGAGATGCTAATAATTCTTCAATAAAAGATTGACACTGCAAGTAGACAGGAGAACGTTAAGCTTGCCAGTATTAGCAAAATTTCAGCATCAACCTGTACTAGTCACAAACAGGATTTTAAAGACATTTTGAAAGAAATCTGTCAATTATAGTATAGTGAAAAAACAAGTATCTTTAGTCAGTCAATAGTTTGATCTTGATTATCTTGTGGACAATATAATTCATCAAAGAGAACATGCTCACAAATTCATAAATATACATAGATGAAGAGAAAAATTCCAGGTAATTCAAAGAAAAATCAAGTATACATCATAACTTTTCGAGTCTTTCCACACATACCTCAGGTAGCATATCCACTTTCCTCCCAGCTGCTACTTCAAAAGCATAGATTTTCATCAATGCTGAAATTGCATATGCCTTCACAAAAGCAATAAATTAGTCCCAACTCAAACGTCTGCAAGGAGACAGTTTTAATACACTGATGTATATTAGAGAAAAGCATAAGATGGATCTAATAGAAGGAACAAGACAAAGAAAGTTGTATGATATACCAAATTTTATGCCGAAAACATCATCATCAAATAAATTAATCCTGGAGTTCCATGACATGTAAACATGTGAAGGGCCAGTCATAATAGATGCCAAACAGCTGTGAACAGTGCTAAAACATCCCATCTTATCCATGAACTCAACATAACAAATTAACAATGAAACAGCTAGCATATATTTAATAAAATGATTGTCCATATAGGTGAGCATATCCAAGGGAAAATTGTTGTATTCTCACCAACTCATACAATCAAATGCACAAAACATAATGCCTGTCTGTGCATGTATTTCTAACTAATTATACTGACATCCTACTCATTAATATAAAGTACAAACCATAAGTTACAAACAAGCATTTAAGCTCTTACAGAAGTAAACTATAGGACGGGATTCTAGATAATCATAGTTGGAATAAAGCACATAGAGATATGATTCAAGACAGTAAGTAGGGCAAAGAAAGGAGAAAATACTAATGAAGGTAATATAATTTGACTAATTTCACAACAGAAAATAGGATGCTTTTATTTATTTATTTAATTTCCTGATAAAACAGGAAGCTTCACTATAATTTCCCCTGTTATTCCTAATTTCAAATTGATAGCATGCAAGAATGATATTGATGTCAATAAATAAATAATCAATAAAACGGAAAGAAACTAGTCATCCAGATCCAGTATCAAAAGTACCCCGAGTAAAAAATAGTTTGAATTTTCCTGCCTTATTAGCAAAAAGCTGACTTTTAGTAAATACCTTAACAGTTTCATCATTTGAATATGCTTCTGCAATGTCACATAACTTTCCACTGATATATGAAGCAGAATGTTTTCCATCAGCTGTGCCGTACTCACCCAGAACCCAACAGATGACCTGCAATCAGGGATTAACATCATGCAACAAACAGGTTGGCAGGCTAGAAAAAAGGGAAAACTCAACATAAGTGGGAGAGGAAGTACCTGAAGAAACATGGATGGAAGCTTTGGCTCTCCAATAATGCGCAAATATGATTCAACCTACACAAAACAGCTTTCATTCAGTAATATGCACATCCTACAATTTCGTGATGGACTGACTGAATTAACTGTGCAACTACAACAATAAACATACAGCAGATGATCTCAACTGGCTATCTGTAGCATCATCATCCTCTCCAAACCCTTCAGCAATCAACCGCATTAGATTATGTGCCACCTTAATGTTCACAAGATCTCCGGCATGCTCAAAAACTTTATTCATGGTCTACAAAATCAAGGTACCACATGTTATCGACTATCATAGAATTATTGTAAAAGTTTACATTTTAAACAAAAAAAAGTTGCATAATCAATAATATGAAAGCAACGATTTGATATACCTGTATAAACCAATGATTACTTGGAGCAAATTGCTCAGCAAGTTCCACACAACGAGATGCTATATAGGTTTTATAATGGTCATCACTTATGCTGATCATGTAGTCAACCATGCGGTCAACGATCACTTCGACATTGGAGGACTTGGTCATTTTATATAGCAATTCAAAAGTCTTTCGCTTCAGAGTATCATCAGGGTCCTGCAATACACATCAAATTGTAATCCAAACTCCAAATTGAGCATGAACATGAGAAATTGTGCACTGGCCATAGACATGAAAATGTGAAAAACAGTGGATGTGGTTTTGTTTAAGGAATATGTTCAAGGTTAATGGTGCAATACTGCTATCACTTTAAATTATTTCAAAGAGGAACTGAAATCAATTACTAATTCTCTATCTAGAATTTGTAGGCAAATCCTTTGCATACACCACCAATGATGTCAAAACCTGCTCCAATACTATACTGACATCATTCATTTTCAAGATTCTTCAGACTATACATAATTTACTTCAGTGTTTGCTTAATGTTGCAAGTTCAAAGCAAACAAGCAATCATCCAAACAGGTTCAACAACTACATATTATGATCTCGAAATTCGAATGCCTACTGTTTATACATCTCAGCTCCTGCCCCAGACTGCACATTAAGAATTGTAGACATACAAACAGATTATGATCTGAGACTCTGAGAGACCAAAGCTAAATTATTTCAACATCTTATTGAATAATAAATACAGAGTCACATTACATCTTTAGGAATTTATTAGGAATATCCTCACCTCTAAGCAGTCAATCACAGCTAGTTGGTGTTGTTCTGCTATCTGCGGACTCAACTTTATCAACCGACCAAGGGCATCAATGCCCATGTACTTGAGATTATGACTGTCACTCTGCCCACACAACAGCAACACTCAGGTAACACACAACATCCAAAATCTAACCAGTACAGCATAGCACAAAATGCAAAAACAAATTTAACCAAAAAACAATTACAAACCTTCAAGAACTTTGCAATAACATCTGCAGCGGATTCTAACAACTTGGGATTGGGGTGTATGGAAGCCACACAACAAATGCACTCATAGAGAACGGCATTCCCAATATTAGTCGATGAATCGCTCTTCCTGATAATATCACCAAGAACAGTATACATGCTCTCACTAGCTTGCTTATCCCCACTCCCCAACAGTGCCAATATCTTTAGCAACTTAACCTGCACAACCAGTCAACCACACCAATAACACCTAACCTAAGCAATCAATAACATTAAGCATAAGCACGATAAATGCATGGGAAAAATATTATGCACAATCAGAGTTACACCTAATCTAAGCATAATCGCATGCACACTCAAAATTACTCTAAGTATAAGCATGATAACATTCCCACTCAGTCACTCAAAATGAAATGATAAATGATAACATGTAACAGGCATACTTTCAAGTCAAATTTGCACTTAACCCAAGCACAAGCTGACAAGCATAATAACCGCACTCGGCACACTCACAATAGCACCTAATCTAAGCTTAATAACCTGCACGATCTTCAAAATTACACCTAATCTAAACTAAGTAACCAATGCCACATCCCTCTAACCCCAAATAAAACCGAAATCCCACCTGAATGAACGGCGCGGGCATCTGATGATAATCATAGCTCTTAGGAAGCCTCCTTTCAGCAACCTGCTTCAAGATACTGACAAAGCTACTCACAAGATCCTTATAAGATTTGGCATCAATGGTTACAAGATCAAAGAGCGGGCAAAGGGAGGCACCCATGACACCAGGATCATTATCGCACAGCCTCTTCCTAAAATTGGAAACCAAGTGCGAAACCGCCCCGGGTGACTTCTGGTAAAAGCGGTGCAACGCCATAACGGCCTTCTTCCTAACGGCCTCCTTAGA
>NC_029789.2:2564134-2564999 GCF_000816755.2 Arachis ipaensis | reverse complement strand
CGTTAAGCGCTGCACAAACAACAAGGTAGTTATCGGAACGCAGATCCTTCTGGATTGTGTTGACGATGAGGATGATGAGGTCGTGGTCGTCGGAGAGGAAAAGCGTGACGGCGAGGTAACCGGTGCGTTTGAGAGGTAAGGCGTCGTCGTGAGTCATCTTAACGGCGTGGATGTAACCAAAGGAGGCGTCGTGGCCGAGCATCTCGACGTAGAGGAGGCGTATGATGTACTCCTTCATCTTGCGTTTTGGGATATCGGGCTCGAGGAGGCGGCGTTTTAGGGTTTCGATCTCGCGGAGGACGATGCGGTCTTCTTCGGCCTTGGATCGGGCTTCTCCGATGGATTTTACCAGATCCAGGAACTCCTTTGATTGGCCGAATCCGCCTTGCGAACCCATTGCCAGCTCGCGACCGATTGTTTTCAGCTGCTCCATTTGAGCATAGAATGGAATTGCTGAGATCTGAGGAGAGCGAGTAAGAGATAGAGAGTGAGGAGTGAGAAAGTGAAGACGCTGGGGTCAGTGCTTTGCTGCTGCAACTTGGAAGGAAGAAGGAGCAGGGAGAGACGAGCCAAAGGTTTGTTTCTTTCTGGGATATGAACAAAAAAAATATAAAATAAAAAAAATAATGATCAATGATTAAGCAGAAAAATAGTAGTTTCCATGATATATTACTAAATTAATCATGCTAAGTGTATACAAATTAAAAAATCAATGACGGAGAGCGAGTAGAGAGTGAGGAGTGAGAAAGTGAAGACGCTGGGGTCAGTGCTTTGCTGCTGCAACTTGGAAGGAAGAAGGAGCAGGGAGAGACGAGCCAAAGGTTTGTTTCTTTCTGGGATATGAACAAAAAAAATATAAAATATA
>NC_029789.2:2557687-2559898 GCF_000816755.2 Arachis ipaensis | reverse complement strand
ATTACTTTTAATTGTTTAATTTTATATAATTTTTAGTTAAAATTTATTTAATTAACAATAAAATATTCTTTACTTAATAGACAACACGCCACACAATATTAAGCAAAATGTCTAAGATGGTTAAAATGAAAAAAATTGGACAGTATGGGTTCTTGGTTGTGAATTTGTGATAGATGTTAGATATACGTAATTTGAAGAGAAATAAAGTGCCTTAAATTTTTTTTTTTAAATTTTTACTGTAAATTACCATTTGATAATACTTAATAAATAATTATTTCCAAATATTTTCTAAATCCAAATGCTGTATTTAAAGGAAATAGATCTTTTTAATTTTTGTAATTATTTAATAAAATGTGATTTCTCATTTTATATTCTTTAAATAGAATTTAAAAATATAGAAGAAAAAATATTAAATAATAAAAAAAATTTGAAAATATAAGTATCTACATAATATGTATTTGTGCTTGCGGCATAGTCAAGTTACCTAAACTTTTGTATGCATTGTTAAGAGGAAATTAAGGATGGAATCACTGAATTTGTTTTGTTGTGGATTGCAATTTGCAAAGAAGCTCCATATGTTTCTCGTGTGGACAAATCAATTTAATTATATTATTATTATTATTGTTGCATTTATTTAGCCGATTAGTTATAACTTAAATAGTATAATTTTTTATATTTATTTAAAAATTATAAGTTTGAGTTTCTTTTTTAATTTTAGAAAAATTTGGCAGTCTCATTTTTAATTTAAAAAAAATAATAGGATCCATTTATTCTGTATCTCAATAAAAAAAAAAAAATTTACTAGGTGAGAAAGCAAGAAAAAAGAGCACGTGTTTCGCAAGTTATGAGAAGAAAGTTTTCTGAAATTTACGAAGTACGAAACTAAATATAAAAGGACCACTTACGATATTCGGGAACCTTTTTTACTGTTTTGTTTTTGGACATTTCTAGGTGCTTGAAATGTTGGGTTCAGATGATGGTTTAAATATGTTTTTAACTGTGTTTGAAGAACAATCCAAAGTACACAGGCCAAGACCAAATTTAGGAATTCCCAGAACTAAATATTTGTGATTCGAATTAGTGTACAACTAAGGTTGATTGGGCTAGCAACAATAAATGGGTTCTCAGAATGAGTATACTTTTTCTGGATTTTAAGCATTTTCTACCTTTCCAAAAAAAAAAAAAAACAGCATTTAGGATTAGGAGCCACATCAAGTTCGACGCCCAATTGATTTGGTCACATAACTTAGCGTCATTTGGTGATTCCTTATGGTAGTGTGTTTCAGGGGAGGGAAAGGAATTTAATCGAGTAGTTCGGAAGCTAGAATTACGAGTTATGTTTTGTTATTCTGGACTTGGGTCTTGGTTTGGTTTGGTTTAAAAAAAAAAGTTCAACACCCAAAAAGAAAAAGGATCACATCTATGATCTATCCCCTTCCCCATTCCAATTGACAAAGATTTAAAATTCCCGAACCCCAGAAAATTAAAGATTAAGAAACAAAAACGTAAATTGACTACGGTTAATTTATTACGAATTTAAACTTTATTTAAAAATTTATTGACCAATATTTACTTAAACCGTTAAACGTACTGACTAATAAATCAACCCAAATTAGTTATAAGATCGTAAAACTTAACTTCTATTTATTGAATAGATTAATTAATACTCTATCTCAAAAAAAAAAAGATTAATTAATGAAATCTTTATAATATAGTTTAACAAGTGAATCATTGCAGAGAAAATGTTCAGGAACGCTCTCATTTTTTAAAATTGCAGAGTTGAAGTTGGGAAAATTCTATTCCAAATTCTGATATTTGCGGAAGAATTTGGACAACTTGAAAGACATAGCAACTGAAACTAAAGAGGAGAGAATAGTTTGTTCTTTTTATTTTAATCCCTACTACTTTAGTTTGGTATTATTGTTTATGGGAATTCCCCAAATTTTTATTATTGTATATGCTTATCCCTGTTTGTGTGGAAACTGGAATTGAATCATTTAATTGCAATAAAAATATTATCTTTAGAAAAAAAAAAATGAATCATTGTGTCAATGAGTTATAACTCAAATGGCATAGTCTCTCTATACTCATTTAAAAGGTTGCGAGTTCAAATCTTCTATGTTTGGTAAAAAAAAAAGTGAATCATTGTGCGGGTCATTTGTTTCAAATTAAACCAATCAAAAGAAAGAAAAAATCGTAAAATTCTCAATT
>NC_029789.2:2544818-2556702 GCF_000816755.2 Arachis ipaensis | reverse complement strand
ACAACTATTTTTTTTTAACAAAATATTATAGTAAAACATATTTTATATACAAAAATATTATTTGTACATTAAAATCAGTTATCAATGTATTTGTGTATAATTATATATGTGATTTAATTTATTTTTAATGTGTATTTATATTCCAGCATGTATTTTATATTGGTGGTTTTAGTGGCTAATTTTAGTGTACACATAGCACAACTCTTTTATATATTTATTGATGATGGTTTCAGTGGCTAAGAGAATGGGGGGTTTGAATCTTAGCCACCTTTTTTGTTGCTAACACTTGCTGAATTCAGAGGAGACTTTTCTGTTTTAGCTCGTCTCTGGACACGAGACTTTTTCTTTTATCTCGTCCCTAGTCACGAGACTTTTTGTTTTGTCTCGTCACTTTTCACGAGACATTTTTAGTTTTTGCTCCTGTGTAGTAGAAAACAGAAATGGAGTAGGAGAGAAGAAAGATTACACCCAGATATATCTTGGTTCAGCTGCTAAGTGCAGTGCAGCCTACATCCAGTCTCCATCACAACAATGATGGAATTTCACTATAATCAACCTGATTACAAACTGTAAAGTGCTAACCCAACTTACAAGGGGATTCCCACAGAATCATGAAACACAACATAGATGAACAAAGGAACTCTAAGACATCTATGGCTTTTTCTTTTAATTTTGCACTCTCTGCCTTTTTTCGCTCTATGGCTTTTTCATACAAACCTCACTGTTTGCCTTTTTCCATGAGACTCAAGACATGACAAAATTAAACAAAAAAATACTAAATAGAATACATTGAAGGAGAAGAGAAAACTGTTAGCTTAGGTAGCTCTGAGAACACTGTGCCTTGCACTCTCAAATTTTCTCCTTGCTTCAAACAGTGGTTGTTCACCTTTATTATAGAAGAGGGAAGCCTCCACTTATTGAAGCCAACGACCGAACCAACTTCTTCCTCCTTCAACAAACAGAACTGGTTCGGCCATATAGAGAGAGAAGAGATAACCATGCAAAACCCAACATGCAATTACTTCTAGTCCTTTATTGATCATCACCCTTCATCAATCCGAGCTCTCCATCCTTGGCTTGCTCTCCAAGATGGATTTCTGGCCCTTGATGCTTCATGATGATAATGACTTCATCTGCTTCAATCTCTGCCTCAACCATCACTTCGCCACTCTAGCTACTTCCTGTGGTGGTTGAGCAGAATCAAAGGCAAGCCATGCTTCAAGAATCTCCCTTGCTGGCCGAATCTTTACCTTCCATTTTTTAGCATGAAGAGCTCAAGATAACCTCACTAAATCTAACCACATTTAGTGAGTATCTTAGCCACAGCTTATTTTTATTTTAGTATGTTTTCTTGCCATCATTAGCTTGATGGTCTTGATGCATGCAGCTTCTTCCTTTTCTTGGTTGATGAGCATAGCGTCCATAGCTTCCTGGACAAGGATCGAAGAAAGAAGAAAGAGACGAGAGAGAATAAACAACTTAGAAGAAAAGCAATTCAATGTGATAAACCACTTTGTTGGTAAAAGTTGCTTTTACTTCCCTAGCTTAGAGTGGCGTGTAGCATTATGGCCATCAATCAATTCAGCTGAAACCTTTTCTCTCTGATAGTTCCCATGCATTAATTGACAATGTAATAGATTTTGAAATCCATCACATGGTGAAAAGCTTGGATCCGTTGGAAGCATTTTGCTTTCATTTTATCTTGGTTTCGGACCAAGTTTAAAAACATTCATCAACAATAAGATTTGGGCTTTGTAGCATTGAAATTAAAACTGGTCCAACTAGTTAACATTTGCTTTCCTGATGAATTTTATTTCGGATCAAGCAGGAAACTTTCATCAAAATTAACCATGGGCTTGGTTGTAACAACATTGAGCTTGGCTCTTTAATACAACAACTCAGCCATATAATAAAATATGTAGCAAGGCTGATTATTGGGCTTAAACCATAAACTCATTTTTCGGCCCAATAAAACCTGCACAACAAAATTAATTTAATTAACACATCAATCAAGATTAGCTTAATAATCTTGCTGTTAATAATGTTTGATCATCATCAATTTAGTTTAGAGTTTTCCAAACTCATCAATCTCCCCCTTGATGACAAACATTATTAAAATTGAAATGAATACTCCCTTTGAAGATTGAATTTCTCCCCCTTTCTAAATGTCACATAGCTCCCCCTTGATGTATGCTTATTTTTCCAAGGAGAGCATTAACCTGTAACATTTGAATCAAGCTTCAAGTAACAATGTTATTTAGCATATTTTATGATGCTAAATGCTTGATTTATGAGCAGTTTTAATTGATAATCAAATCTTGTTTGATATCATAAACTGATTTTCTGCTCAAACATTTACACTTACCAATCAACAATAAAGTTTATTCAAATATTTTTCTAAGCAAGATATCAGAGCATTAATATGGTAAGAAAAAATATTTGAAGCACATATGATCAAAATGGTATTCAAATATTTTCAAACATTTTCCTGTTAGTATATCAGAGCAAACAAAATGATGGAAGAATATTTGAAGTACACATGATCAAAACAATGCAGTTTTTATACTTTATATAATTTAAAGGAACTGCCAAAAATAAGTTTTCAATCCAACAAGTTTATCAATGATGAATCAACAGCCAGGCATCAAAATCAAACATCATCATAAACCATGCCATATGCAAGCAGATGCCATATGCAGTTCAAGCAGCAGTGATCATGGTAAAACAAATGCAATAACACATGCATTCTTTGAATAAGGGTGATCATGAATTTTCAATTTGAAAATTTCATCCCCTGTTCCAGTTTGTTCCAATTTCAATTTTGGAAACTTAATTTCCTCCCCCTTTTGTCATCACGGGGGCACCTGCACAAAAATATGATCAACACAACAAAATATTCAAGATAAAGTAGCAGAAGTATATCACAGTATCCTAGAGATTATCCTAGAGCAGTGAGTATCAAGTCATGCTCCTTCAAAAAACAGATTGAGCCTAATGGAGCCAATATCAAATAACATAAAATAACAGTCATCAGTCATCTGATAGATGAAAAGCAGAGTCCTCAGCGCCTTCTTCACTGTTATCGCCCAGATCCTCCTTAAGGGTTGCTAACATCAGGCCGACCCTTTCTTTGCAATTTTTCCAAGCTTTCTCGCTCTCAGAGGCTTGCTTGCGAGCTTCTTTGTGATATTGAATCATCATGTCTGCCATGTTTGAGAATTCACCCAAAATTTCTTTGATGGATTTGACTGTTTTGGAGGACTCTGGCTGAGTCTCATTGTCACTGTCTGAAGCCACAGATTTGCCTCATTTGGTTCCCTTAGTTGCTCCTCCTCCTCTAATGGAGGATACTTTGTTTTCCACTGCCTCATTCAATAGATCAACTTTAAAGTATTCAAAAATTCTTGTTAAAAACATACCATAAGGCAGATTAGCCTTTTTGGTGCTTCTAACAGAATCCCACATATGCCTAATCATAATATAACCAAAAGATATAGGAGTAGAGGTAACCAAGGCAAATAATATGAGACAGTCAGAAAATGTTACTCGGTTGTGTGAGCCGCTTTGGGGAGTCAAAATATGGGTGATGATTCGGTGAAGTAGAGAGTTGACTGGTCCTAGAGCTTTGTGGGTTGGAATCGTTCCATGCAAGCCAGAAAAGTTCTCGCAAATGTGCTGAAGAACTGCTTTGTATGAAACGCCTACTTGTGTATCCCATTTGTCTACCATATACGCTCGTGGTCCTTCATCCTTGAAGCCCAGGGCCGCTCCAATGGTTTCAGAATCAAGGGCTATTTGAACCCTTTTAACATAGGAATGAAGAGTGTCGTCAATGAGTCGCATATTGGCGTAGAACTCTCTGACAAGGCCAGGATAGACTGGTTTCTGGTTTAGAAGAAGGGGCTTCCAGTTGAGGAGTTCAAACAGAGAGGAGATGTTGATGCCCTTGTTAGTGAGAGTGTCGAGATTCACAAGGTAGGTTGTACATAGATGACGTCAAACAGAGAAGATGTTGATGCCCTTGTTGGTGAGAGTGTCGAGATTCACAAGGTAGGTTGTACATAGATCACGTTTTTCCATAACTTCATTGTGAAACTCAAAAGAAGTGCAAGAGTTGAATCTGCTAGGATCAAAGTGGGAGTGAGTCTTGCCATACTTGTTTCTGAATTCCAGGGATTCCAAGTTTGGAGGTTCGGTGGTGTCGTGAAGAGCAAAACCCTTCGTCTTCTGAGCACTCTTCCCGGATGCATGGGGAGTTGATCTCTTTGGTGGTGATTGTGGAGGGAAAGGAATGGGAGAAGTATGAGACTCCTCTTCTTCTGTCACGGGAACACTTTTCTTCTTCCTTGAGGAAGTTTTTGTGGCAATGACCTTTCTTCTCATTGTGTCTGTGCGTTTTGATGGGGGTGAGGGTGATGACGATGATGTAGAATGGATGTGAATGTGTGTGTGTGATTGTGGAGTAGACTATTTTTGAGAGAATAGAAGCCTTTCACTTTTTCTTGGCGCAGTTTTCTTTTTCATGGTGATGGAAGAATGAAATATGAAAGGTTAGGGTGATAACCGAATTGAGTGGGAGAGAGAAGTAAGGTGAGTGACGAATTAAATGAGGTTTGGAGAGAGAATATGAAGAGAGTAATGACCATTAGTGGGCGGTTAATGACCATTATGGGTGGTTATTACCCAAAAAAAATGATTTCCCTTTTATCTTTTGAAATCTAAAATTGAAAAGTTGTTGCCTTAAATCAAGGGATTAGATGGAGAGAAGGATTTTGATTTGACAATAACCACTTCCAAAAAGATTTGATGACACAAGAAGGAGATTCTTATTTGTAGAGAGATAACTGCCATAACTGTTAAGGTGGGGTCAAGAGGTTTTGGTGGGGCCCATAAAATTTGAACTTCAGCGTTGCCTCCCCCTTGATCATAGCTCCTCCAACAAGCTTGCATTTTTATCTCGTCCAAACCTACGAGACAAAACTGGACAGTGTTAAAAAATTCACATATTTTCAATGAAGCTTAAATCAAACATTCCCAAACTTTTTCTTAAGCTACAGAATCTGTCTTCACAGAGGGATTTTGTAAAAATATCAGCAATTTGGTCTTCAGATTTTACAAATTGAATATCAATAGTACCCTTTTGCACATATTCCCTAATAAAATGGTATTTTATCTCAATGTGCTTTGTTCTTGAGTGCAGAACAGGATTTTTTGAAATGTTTATAGCACTCATATTATCACAAAATAAAGATATATTATTGATTTTTAATTTGTAATCTTCCAATTGCGTTTTTAACCAAATTAATTGAGTGCAACATGCAGATGCGGAAATGTATTCTGCTTCAGCGGTGGATAAAGCCACTGTGGCTTGTTTCTTGCTTGACCACATGTTGAGTGAGCTTCCAAGGAAGCAACACATGCCGGACGTGCTTCTTCTATCCACTCTATCTCCCGCATAATCTGCATCACAAAACCCTACTGCACAAAAATCATCAGATTTAGGATACCATAGCCCATAATCACAAGTTCCCTTAATGTATCTAATGATGCGTTTAATGGCCGTAAGGTGGGATTCTTTTGGGTGAGATTGGAACCTTGAACATACACCCACACTTTGGACAATGTCCGGTCTAGAGGAGGTAAGGTACATGAGTGAACCTATCATTCCCCTATACCTTGTTTCATCCACATCTTGACCATCATCATCCTTTTCAAGTTTTGTATTAGGATGCATAGGAGTACCCATTGATTTGAAATTTTCTAGGCCAAACTTTTTAATAAGTTCTTTTGCATATTTTCCTTGGTAAATAAAAGTACCACTAGGAGTTTGTTTAATTTGGAGGCCAAGAAAGAATGTAAGCTCTCCCATTAAGCTCATCTCAAACTCACTAGTCATGAGTTTTCCAAACTCTTCACACAAGGAAATGTTGGCCGATCCAAATACAATGTCATCAACATAAAATTGAACAAGGAGTATGTCATCATTAGATGCTTTAATAAATAAAGTAGTGTCGGTGGTACCCCTTTGAAATTGATTTTCCAACAAGAAGGCGCTAAGCCTTTCATACCAAGCTCTTGGAGCTTGTCTAAGACCATAAAGAGCCTTAGTTAATTTGAAAACATGATTTGGAAATTCTTTATGTTCGAAACCGGGGGGTTGTGCCACATACACTTCTCTATCAATAAAGCCATTAAGGAAAGCACACTTAACATCCATTTGAAACATTTTGAAACCTTTATGGGCGGCATAGGCAAGAAGCAATCTAATTGCTTCAATTCTAGCTATCGGAGCAAAAGACTCATCAAAATCTATACCCTCTTCTTGATCGTAACCTTGGGCCACTAATCTAGCCTTGTTACGAACAACTTGTCCATCCTCACCAAGTTTATTTTTAAATACCCACTTAGTACCTGTTACCTTCTTACCATCCGGATGAGGTACTAATGTCCAAACCTCATTCTTGTCAAATTGAGCTAGCTCCTCTTGCATGGCCTTGACCCATGATGGATCTTCAAGAGCTTGTTTGACATTGTTGGGCTCCATTTGTGACAAGAAAGCAAAGTTGCTAGGTTCGGTTTGCCTTTTGGTGGAGGATCTTGTAGTTACGCCATGAGAAGGATCACCAATGATGAAATCATGAGGGTAACCTCTCATAGACTTCCATTCTCTAGGCTTTCTGATAGGTGTAGAGCTTTGATGAACTTCTGGTGGTCTCACTGTTTCAGTTGCTCGTGCCTGATCAGAAGACAAAATGGAAGTGTTTCCTCCAATCTGACGAGATAAAATTGGGCTGACAGATTCTTCATTTTGCACAGATTTGGTATTTTCTTTATTTGTTCCAGCCTCTTCACTATCTGAATCAATATCCTTCACAATACTGGGAATTAAGTTAGAATCACAAAAAGTAACATGTATGGATTCCTCTATGGTTCTATGCTCTTTGAGATAAACTCTATAGGCCTTGCTTGTGGTGGAATATCCAACAAACATTCCTTCATAGGATTTTGGATCAAACTTTCCAAGATTTTCTTTATTATTAAGCACAAAACATTTGCATCCAAAAACATGAAAGTACTTAAGATTTGGAGGGGTTCCTTTCCATAGCTCATAAGGGGTTTTCTTTAACCCTTTTCTAATGATTGTTCTATTCAAAATATAACATGCTGTATTCACAGCTTCAGCCCACAAAAATTTAGGAATTTCATTCTCACATAGCATAGCCCTAGTCATCTCTTGAAGGCTTCTATTCCTTCTTTCAACCACCCCATTTTGTTGGGGATTCTAGGGCATGAAAAGTTATGAGAAATCCCTAAGTCATCACAGAATTTTCAAAATCTTGATTTTCAAATTCTCTTCCATGATCACTTCTCAAATGGGCAATTTTCAAATCCTTTTCATTTTGAATTTTCTTACAAAGTGTGGAAAAGGCATGAAAGGCATCATTCTTATGAGCAAGGAAAAGTATCCAACCAAATCTAGAGTAATCATCTACCACCACAAGACCATAGTGTTTGCCTCCTAAACTTTGAGTTCTAGTAGGACCAAAAAGATCAATATATAACATTTCCAATGGCCGTCTGGTTGAAATTCCATCTTTTGATTTAAAAGATGATTTTACTTGTTTGCCCAATTGACAAGCGTCACAAGTAAGATCCTTATCAAACTTGATGTTTGGAATTCCTCTAACCAAATTTCTTTTGACTTGCTTAGAAATTTGATACATGCTAGCATGTCCCAACTTTCTATGCCAAAGCCATTTTTCAGATTCAAAAGATGTAAAGCATGTTACATTTTGTTCCTTTAAATCCTCAAGAGTTAATCCATACACATTGTTGCATCTTTTAGCTTCAAGAAGAACATTCTCAGTTTTCTCACAAACAACTAAACAAACAAACTTTTTAAAGATAACTTCAAACCCCAAATCACATAGTTGACTAACACTAAGTAAATTATGTTTCAAGCCATGTACAAGGAGAACATCATTTATACAATATGAGAAATTTTTACCCACTTTCCCAACAGCCACAATTTTTCCTTTTGCATCATCACCGAAAGTGACAAGTCCTCCATCATATTCATCAAGCTTTATAAAGAAGGTTGTCTTTCCGGTCATATGCCTAGAGCATCTGCTATCCATATACCACATATTTTCATTCCTTTTGGATGCTAGGCACACCTACAAAAACAAGCTTAAGTAACCTTAGGTATCCAAATCTTTTTGGATCCTTTTACGTTAAACCATCTTCTATGTCCTAAGCCATTGTAATCAAAAACAATTTTATAAACCTTATCACCGACCATTCTTTCACCAAAAAAGCATTGAATGGGAAAGTGTCCATTTCGATTGCATAGTCTACAAAATCTTGGAGTTGCTGTTTTGTTAAAGTAGGTGGGATCTTGAAATCTTGTATCATTAGAAGATGAAGCAATATTTTTAAAGTGAGATTTTTCAGATTTATGGAACCCCAACCCAGCCTTATCATAAAGAGGTTTTTGACTAGCCAAGATGTGATTCAGATTTTCAGAACTTTGGGTGAACTTGGCTAAGTCTTTCTTAAGTCTTTTAACCTCTTTAAGCAACTCTTCATTTTGCTTAAAACAATCTACATATGCAAAAACAGAATGGTTACTTTCACAGCTTCTAACTTGGGCTCTTAACTGTTTATTCTCTTCAACAAGGTCACAAGCAGTTTCAGCCTCTCTTACTTTTTCTTTTAAAAAACCGTTTTCAGCCTTAAGAATGGTGATTTGTTGTTCAAGTTCTTGATTTTTCAGCAGAAAACATCTTATTTTTTCAGAAAGGTGGTCTATCATAAGATGAAGATCTTCAGTGTTAGGATTATGAAAGACTACCTGATCTATGTGATCTGCCATGAGACAAGGTTGTGACTTGGTTTTGGATTCCTCATCATCATCATCCGAGTCATTTTCCAAATCTTCCCATGAGGCCATCAGTCCCTTCTTATTTCCTCTTTTTGGCTTTTCTTCCTTTTTTAACTTGGGACAATCAGATTTGAAATGCCCCATTTCCTTGCAGTTGTAACAAGTAACTTTGCTAAGGTCTTTCTTCACTCTCCTTGAGCTGCTGCCTTTGCCTTTAAGCTTCATCATTTTCCTGAATTTTTTGGCAAACAATACAAATTCATGTTCAAAGGAGTTATCACTGGACTCTTCATCCAGAGGGTTAGTCATAGAAGAAAAAGCAATTCCTTTATTTTTTGAATCTTTTTTTAAATAGGTGTTTTCAAAAGCAAGAAGATTTCCTCTCAAATCATCAACTGTCATGGAATCTAAGCTACTGCTCTCAGAAATAATTAAAGCTTTTGTTTCCCACTCTTTTGTGAGACATCTCAACACTCTTCTCACTAGCACAGATTCAGAATGTGTAATTCCCAGAGCATCTAAGCCAACAATGATGGCATTGAACCATTCGAACAGTTCATCAATGGGCTCTCCTTCCTTCATTGCAAACATTTCATACTCTCTATTCAACATGTCTGTCCGAGTCTTCTTTACAATGGAGGTTCCTTCATGGGTGATTTGCAATTTGTCCCAGATTTCCTTTGCCGTTGTGCATCTTGATACCCGTCGGTACTCCTCGAAGCTGATAGCACAGTTGAGCAGATTAACTGCCTTGGCATTTAATTCTATCTTCTTTCTATCTTCCTCAGTCCATCTTGCTTCAGGTTTGAGAGAGACTACTCCTTCTGCACTTGTAACAGTTGGATATTGAGGTCCTTCCAAGATGATTTTCCAAAGTCTGTAATCTACTGCTTGTACAAATATCTTCATCCTCTCCTTCCAATAGGTATAATTTTTCCCATTGAAAAGAGGTGGTCTGTTGCTTGATTGACCTTCAGTCAGATTATAGGACACCACATTTGAGCCACTGTTTTCTGACATGAGGATCTTTACTCCAAGCTGCAAAGCTTGATCTCTTTGAGACCAAGCTCTGATACCAATTGATGGTTTCAGTGGCTAAGAGAAGGGGGGTTGAATCTTAGCCACCTTTTTTGTTGCTAACACTTGCTGAATTTAGAGGAGACTTTTCTGTTTTAGCTCGTCTCTGGACACGAGACTTTTTCTTTTATCTCGTCCCTAGTCACGAGACTTTTTGTTTTGTCTCGTCACTTTGCACGAGACATTTTTAGTTTTTGCTCCTGTGTAGTAGAAAACAGAAATGGAGTAGGAGAGAAGAAAGATTACACCCAGATATATCCTGGTTCAGCTGCTAAGTGCAGTGCAGCCTACATCCAGTCTCCATCACAACAATGATGGAATTTCACTATAATCAACCTGATTACAAACTGTAAAGTGCTAACCCAACTTACAAGGGGATTCCCACAGAATCATGAAACACAACATAGATGAACAAAGGAACTCTAAGACATCTATGGATTTTTCTTTTAATTTTGCACTCTCTGCCTTTTTCCGCTCTATGGCTTTTTCATACAAACCTCACTGTTTGCCTTTTTCCATGAGACTCAAGACATGACAAAATTAAACAGAAAAATACTAAACAGAATACATTGAAGGAGAAGAGAAAATTGTTAGCTCAGGTAGCTCTGAGAACACTGTGCCTTGCACTCTCAAATTTTCTCCTTGCTTCAAACAGTGGTTGTTCACCCTTATTATAGAAGAGGGAAGCCTCCACTTATTGAAGCCAACGACCGAACCAACTTCTTCCTCCTTCAACAAACAGAACCAGTTCGGCCATATAGAGAGAGAAGAGATAACCATGCAAAACCCAACATGCAATTACCTCTAGTCCTTTCTTGATCATCACCATTCATCAATCCGAGCTCTCCATCCTTGGCTTGCTCTCCAAGAAGGATTTCTGGCCCTTGATGTTTCATGATGATAATGACTTCATCTGTTTCAATCTCTGCCTCAACCATCACTTCGCCACTCTAGCTACTTCCTGTGGTGGTTGAGCAGAATCAAAGGCAAGCCATGCTTCAAGAATCTCCCTTGCTGGCCGAATCTTTACCTTCCATTTTTAAGCATGAAGAGCTCAAGATAACCTCACTAAATCTAACCACATTTAGTGAGTATCTTAGCCACAACTTATTTTTATTTTAGTATGTTTTCTTGCCATCATTAGCTTGATGGTCTTGATGCATGCAGCTTCTTCCTTTTATTGGTTGATGAGCATAGCGTCCATAGCTTCCTGGACAAGGACCGAAGAAAGAAGAAAGAGATAAGAGAGAATAAACAACTTAGAAGAAAAGCAATTTAATGTGATAAACCACTTTGTTGGTAAAAGTTGCTTTTACTTCCCTAGCTTAGAGTGGCGTGTAGCATTATGGCCATCAATCAATTCAGCTGAAACCTTTTCTCTCTCATAGTTCCCATGCATTAATTGACAATGTAATAGATTTTGAAATCCATCACATGGTGAAAAGCTTGGATCCGTTGGAAGCATTTTGCTTTCATTTTATCTTGGTTTCGGACCAAGTTTAAAAACATTCATCAACAATAAGATTTGGGCTTTGTAGCATTGAAATTAAAACTGGCCCAACTAGTTAACATTTGCTTTCCTGATGAATTTTGTTTCGAATCAAGCAGGAAACTTTCATCAAAATTAACCATGGACTTGGTTGTAACAACATTGAGCTTGGCTCTTTAATACAACAACTCAGCCATATAATAAAATATGTAGCAAGGCTGATTATTGGGCTTAAACCATAAACTCATTTTTCGGCCCAATAAAACCTGCACAACAAAATTAATTTAATTAACACATCAATCAAGATTAGCTTAATAATTTTGCTGTTAATAATGTTTGATCATCATCAATTTAGTTTAGAGTTTTCCAAACTCATCAATTGATTTCCTCAACAATTATACTAGATATACACTAAAATCAACCATTACGTATAA
>NC_029789.2:2543047-2544790 GCF_000816755.2 Arachis ipaensis | reverse complement strand
GTATAATTCATCTTAAAATATAAAATATATATTAAAAATGAGTTAAATTATACATATATTTTAAAATTAATTTTAGTTTACAAATGGTACTATTTTCTATTTATGTTTGACAAAAAATTCTAATAATAATGGCTTGTTGTACAAGCATGAAATGAAAATCTCGATTTTTATTGGTTACTTAGTTAGTTATATCAGTTATTTTGTCCTTCTCACAATCTCATATACTACTTTCCCTCTATTTTATGTTTAGTTTTCGTTTCTCAATGGCGATCTACGCCATAACCCTAATCTCCCAAACATAACCGTTTTTAATTTCTCATTTGATCCTCCGATTATTCGATCTTTGACACCGCCGCTCTATGGCGACTGAATCTGCCGTGAAAGGACCTCCGTCGAATAGTCCCGGTGATTCGTACATAGGAAGCTTCATAAGCTTGCTTTCCAAGAGCGAGATTCGTTACGAGGGCGTTCTCTATTTCCTCAACGTTCATGATTCCACCATCGGCTTGAAGAACGGTACATTCATTCACCACCGCAAACGCTAAATTTTGGATGAGGAATGTTTGATAAAATGTCTGTTGAATCGAAGAAATATTGGTTAGCGATTAAGATGAAATTTGAGAATGCATCAATGGATAAGAACTTTGCAATGCTGTATTAGATTAATGTCATTAAGTGAGGAATTACACTGTTTGGATTCAGAAATTACTTGCATATATTTTTATTGATTGTATGACTCAAATGCTAAAAGCAAGTGATGGAGGAGAATGAAACATGACATGGATCAATCATGCAGTTTGAAACGGAGTAACTCTTGTTTGTTGTTATACAAGTATACAAGGATAAGGATTCTGCATTGGAAATAAATTGCAAACTTTAAAACCATGTTTCAATTAAATATGCATTAATTTAAACAAGCAATTGTATAATCGTTCTTGTTGGCGGGAAGTAATTAATTGTTTATTATGCACTTAATTGAAGTCTTATTCGAATTAGTAATTTGATACTAGATTTTCAACTGATTTGGTTTGTAACCTTAAGGTGACACTATGTAGCAAACTTATTCCTTGACCCATGTCCTTGAAAGTTGTACACTTGTAGCTTTTCATTGCTAGCGATTCTATCTAAAATGGAAACATCTGTGTTATGAGATTATAGTTAGATCCTATGGAACAGAGGGGAGAAGAAAAGATGGTCCACAAATTCCTCCAAGTGAGAAGGTTTATGAATACATTCTTTTTCGAGGAAATGACATTAAGGTAATTGAAATATTATTTAATTGATATGTGTTTTAGTACTAGCATGACAAATAAACATATGGATATTTTTGGTTTGATAATGTGAAGTATCAATCTTGAGTTGCTTAACTTTGAATAGATTGCTCACTTAGCATACATTTTTTCTTTTGATTCTTTTTTTTTAGAAAAAAAAATACTTTAATTGTGTTGTGTCAGAGGTGTGGTTGATGTGGCTAAAAGCTTTTTGGAGAAATTTTATCAACAAAGTTAGATGACTGTAGGTTTGGTCAAACCTTTCTTCTTTGTTTTTCCAAACCCATAAATTCCACCCTAACAGATAAAGCTTAGCTTCTAAATGAATGGAGCTTCAAGAGCTAAGGGATAGCAAAGAGATAAAATGGAAGTGTAGAATAACCTAGAATAAGACTAAATGGATCGTACTTAATGAAACAATCATATGAAAGTTCTTTGAAGTTTTTTAGTTATTTCGCCTCTAGTGAACCTA
>NC_029789.2:2536159-2542362 GCF_000816755.2 Arachis ipaensis | reverse complement strand
ATATATATATATACATGTATATATGAATCTCAACCAATAGTAGTGAATGAGCTATTTGGTCACAAGAACTTGTGGTGTATGCATGTCAAGTATGGTTATCTAAGTTGTGCATGTCCTTATGAATTTTACCATTTCAGAATTTGCAGATCAAGTCTCCCCCAACATCTGCCAAATCAGAAGAGCAGATACATAATGATCCAGCTATTATACAAGTAATACTGTTTCATGACAATAATTAAAAAATAAATAACAATTTCCATATTTTGACTTGTCAATGCATTTGGATTTGTTCTAATATTTTTTCTATTTACAGTCACAGCTAAACTCTACAGCAGCCTCATTTGGTGGGAGAAATTCGACAGAATCTATTCAAAGGCAGGATAGTGTTGATATGTTTAGTAAAGCTATCCCTATTGGGTTGCTGTCACCTCAATCTGCAACTCAGCTAAACCCTTCAGATCAGTCTGCTGCTACTCAAGTTGCTGGTCATCCATCCTTTTCCACATCAATGTATTTGAACGGACACAGTGGGATATCAAGCAATAACTCTAATTCTCTGCTATATCCTGCTCTTCTTCAATCACCGTCAATGGTAGCATCACCTTTACCTTACCAAAGTTGGATGCAAACTCCGGAAACTGAGGTTCCTAACAAAGTGGGATGGACACCTTTATCAGACTATGGTCTTCCTGTATCTTCTACTAATACTTCTCTTGTAAATCAAACTCGCTCTCCATCTCCTAACCCTTTACAAATTTCTGATTCACTTGATGTTAATTCCCTCTTACCTACTAAGGCACCCATGCCATATCCTACGCCCATGACTTTTGATGGATCAAACATACATTCATTTTCTTCACCTCTCCAAGAAATAAATTCTATTGATAACCAAATAGCTGAAAAAATTTGCCCTGACCCAAGGTCAATTTATCTTGGACATGCCTTTCATCATCCTTCTTCATTTGTAGGTTACAGTTCAGGTCCCTTGCCAATACCTCCATCTTTGTTAACTCCAGATCAATTTGCACATCCCAGAGAAAATGTATCTCCTTTAACACAGAATTTGACCCCTAATCAGAAAGATATGGGTTCTTTGATTCCAACATCTTCTAATTCCTCTGTATTGATGCCTTCTATAGTGTCTCAAGCACCACTACTGCCATTACCAACTTTAGTGCCAAAGGTTAGAAAACTTGTATTCTTCTCCTTACAGATATGATGCATAGTATTAGAGTCTTCTATTATTATTATTTTGCTGTTAAAAATTTATAAAACTTGTGATCAAATATCATGGATTGATTATATAATCGGTATAGCTACCCTTATATCCTTATAAAAATAAGGGTACCATAAAATCATTAAAGCATATTACAACTATAAATGGGTTAATATTCAAAGACTGAGTTTTTTTGTTGATTTTTTGCAGCCTCACTCAATAGCTTCCCAGTTCAACGAAGAGTTTGATTTTGAGGCCATGAATGAAAAATTCAATAAAGATGAAGTATGGGGTTCTCTTGGAAAGGCAACTATGAACATAGAAGGAGTGGATGACAATGCTTCTTCTATCAGTTCAGGTGACAAAGACAGTCAAGGGAAGACACCAAGTCCTAAGGTAAGTCTGTAATTTTTCCAGTTACATAATTTGCTAATCTTATTTAATAACAAAAACTTAAGTGTCGAAGCATCTGAATTATGTAATGTAAATCAAGTTATGCTTGAAGTTTGATTGCAGACTTTTTATTCTTGTTTTCTCATTGTAGTCTGCATACAAGAAAGATGACTTTTTTGACACAATTTCCTGCAACTCTGCGAGTAGTGGAAGGAATGGACAACACCGTTTATCTGAGAGAATAAAACTGGATACCGAGGTCTGTAAAGACATCAGAAACTGAAATTTTTTTAACCATGAAAGTATCCTTTAAACTGCATGGGATATTGATGTATTGCTGACCTTTGCTATTTGTAGACGTTTGGCAATTTCCAACACAGGCCTAATTTTGGCTATGGTGGTGGTCGCGGTATGAATTTCAGAGGCTCAAATAATTGGGGAAGAGGTTATGGTTATGGTAGGAGAGGACGTGGCCCAAACTTCCATCGTTTCTAGTGACAAGTGGTATCCATGTTTTCTCGTGTCTACCAGAGCTAAACTTCGTCTTTATGTGTGTGATGTTAACATAATTTTTTAATCTTCGACATTTGGTTACTTGATGTCAGTCTTGCAAAATCACCACCAGGTTCATGTTTTATTTTTTTTGGGGGTTCATGAACTGGTATTTGATATCTACTTTCAACTAACTACCTTCTATAATACATAGCAATCAGTAGCTGGAGAATTGAGAAACTATTCCATTGAGACATAGTTTTCTCTTTTCCCATTCTCTTTCTTTTCTAAAAGGAAAAGCTGTTCATTTTTTCAGTCTCAAATGTTTATTTCTTGAGGTGTTGTACATATCCTTAGCAGTGGATATAATTCATACTATAATAAAAGATTTATGCTAATAGTAGCTTGTAAATGCTATATATATTGCTTCTTTTTTATTTGAATACGAGAAGAAAAAAAATGGTGAAATTTTTATTAATCATGTTATTTATCTTATCTGAATTCTAAACTCATGTGGCTGCCTTGTTCATTGATACTGAAAATGTATTGTTTGAGCTTCAAAGATAATCTGCCATGGTCTTCTCGAATTTTTACTAAATCTGGTCCAAAAGTATATCACTATCATCTTAAATTTCAATTTGATATAGATGTCAAGTTATCCTCACTGTATATATGTGCCATTGAAATATATAATATTAGAAAAAATATTCAGTGTTATGTAAGGACATGAAGGTTGTCTAAATCTACTTTTTACTAACTTAAGCTGACTATTAAAGCCTCAAGTTTTAACTAAAAGATGTTATGACAAAACAAACACTAATACACTACACACTCAGAATGATTGAACAGCTCTCTTAAAAGTTATTACAATTTTCTTTTTCTCAACGTGTGTTATTTGAATAAAGATTTTCATTCTAGACCACTGGAGATACAGAAGCAGAGAAAAGTTTATATATATATATAATTTCATCAACGCCTTTTCCTTCTAAGAACTTCAAGAACAGATTGTGCTGTGCAATAAGCTATAGCCTGAACAGTGATCATTGGATTCACACCCAATGCTGTAGGGAACACACTTGAATCTGCCACATAAAGCCCTTCCATTTCCCATGTCTCCCCTGTTTGATTCACTGCCGATTCCTTTGGATTTGAACCCATCCGACAACTTCCCATCTGATGCGCAGAGCACAATGGCGTCGTAAGCCCAGTTAACGGCCTTGAACTCTCCTCCTTAACAAATTTATCAAAATCATGGTAGCTAGATTGCTTTACATTCAATTTTCTTCCATTGATGTGATGTGTTCCAATTTCTTCAGCTCCTGCTGCTGCCAGAATCCTTAGTATCTTTTCAACTCCCTTTTGTAAATTATGTTCATCTAAATCTTCCATATGATAACTTATTCGGGCTGGCGAATCCACTGTCCCTGATCCTTTATCCCTTGCTAGTGCAAAGATATGAGCAGTTCTTGAAAACTTTCGCATTCGATCTTTAATATCAGTCCCGGAAACCCATGGCATGACAATTGAGAACATACCAGGATGCAGTGAAGGTGTTTGGATCACGGCTCCATATCCAGATTTCTCAAACTCTGCAACAACCGGCGACATGGCTGTCATTATCCCTCCTTCAAAGCTTCTCTTCTCTGCCTCAGGCCACACCTCAGAACTGGGTTTATCCGGGAAGTATCCCCAAGCCATTGTCACTGGGTGAAGATGCAAATTTTTTCCTATGTTATCATTCTTCAAGCCACTTCTTTTTAGTAACTCTGGAGTACTAAGTGCTCCACATGCTACAATTGTCACCTTAGACTCCACCACACATATGTCCTTAGCTCCTCTGTACTCGAATTCAAACGCCACCCCGCTTGCAATTTTTCTATCTTTTCCTCTCTTTTTCTTGTGCAAGACTTTTATCGCCTCGCAGCCTGGAAGAATCGCTCCGTTGCCTGATTTAACCAAGTCCACAAGCCATGTTTCTGAGGTCCCTTTCTTCTTCCCATCCTTGCAACCCAAGCAACACCAACCGCAGTAGTGATCCGATGGCGAATTCCTAGGAATGTTGCTCACAGGATACCCCATTTCTTGACACCCTTTTCTCAACACAGCATTGTTGAATCCTTCATCTTCAATATCTGATTGAACTCCCATGCTTTCACAAACAACATCCATTGCTTCTTTATACAGATCACTCTCAAACAACTCCAAATGATGCTCATCACTCCACTCCTTGCATACATGATCAGGGGTCTTGATGCATGCTGACCTAATATAATATGATAAATACAGATACACATTTGAATTTGATATGAATAAACAAAAATATTTGTGTATGATAGATACTTACCAATTAATTGCAGAGCCTCCACCAACAGTAGAACCTGAAAGTATGAGCACACTCATATCATCAGTTGCAACCATACCACCATTGAGGTACATTTGATCCATGGTTGGACCTTCAAGAAGGGTAAGATTGTTCCTAGCAGAATATCCTCCTTTTTCCAACACCAAAACCTTGTAACCAGCTTTTGCAAGAACACCAGCTACAACACCACCACCAGAGCCAGAACCAACCACCACTGCATCACATTGGATAACCAATGAAGGGGAACACAATTTAGGAGCAACTTTAGGCTTCCGACGGATCACCGAAACCGCGAATCCATGTCTTCTTAGAGCATCTGCAGTGATGTCTCTTGGGTTGTTGAGATGGACTAATCCTTTGTAAAGTGGTCCTATGGCATTTTCAACATCATCATCATCATTTTCTTCTTCTCTTCCTCTTGATTTTCCTTGCAAGAAATGGTCTTTCAACTGTGATTTGAATTCTGGATCAGGTCCACAATACCCAATTGCCTTCCATGATGAATTGTCTTCTGATTCATCTACCTGGAAAAAAAAAATCATGTATGTGATGCTTGATTTAAGGTTCTCCAGCAACGAGGAAAATCATCATATATTCATTTAAAACTAATGTATTAATTTTGGTTAATTGCTGCATTATTAACTTAGCAATTAGCACATGATTTTTCATGCAACAAAAGAACATTACTTTGGGATAATGAGCCATAGTTCTTTTGATTTTATTGCTTATCTCTATTTTATTTTTATTTTTATTTTGTTGAAACATCTCATGAATTGCAATATGAACAATCTGCAAAATTTTGGGCCAAGCTTATGGTCTATTGGGCTTTCCATGTTTGTGAGAGATACTTGACCAAAAAAAATGTTTATGAGAGATTACAAAGTATGAAAACTTGTCAATACACACAACATAGCCCAATTCAGTGACCAAAAGACAAAATAATGGAGTTGGGAGAAAAAGGGAGACAAGTTGTGTTACAGTTACTTGACATATACGTAAAGGATTTGGATCATCTAAATTTTGAATTTCACATTTCTTATTATTTATTTTATAGGTAAAACCAAAAAAAAATATTCAATAATGAGATATCAAAAACTTTATTCTCTAAAGTAAAAATCCAAAATTTAGAAGATCCAAATTCATATGTAAATAATGTCGCTTTTTAATTTTGGAATTGCTATTTCACTGTTGTTTTCCGCCCATATTAAAATTTGGTAATTTTTTTTATATGGAGACTATAAATTTAAGGGTCAGATTTATAGTTTATAATTTTTTTTAAATATTCCATGTTTGTGAGAGATACTTGACCAAAAAAAATGTTTATGAGAGATTACAAAGTATGAAAACTTGTCAATACACACAACATAGCCCAATTCAGTGACCAAAAGACAAAATAATGGAGTTGGGAGAAAAAGGGAGACAAGTTGTGTTACAGTTACTTGACATATACGTAAAGGATTTGGATCATCTAAATTTTGAATTTCACATTTCTTATTATTTATTTTATAGGTAAAACCAAAAAAAAATATTCAATAATGAGATATCAAAAACTTTATTCTCTAAAGTAAAAATCCAAAATTTAGAAGATCCAAATTCATATGTAAATAATGTCGCTTTTTAATTTTGGAATTGCTATTTCACTGTTGTTTTCCGCCCATATTAAAATTTGGTAATTTTTTTTATATGGAGACTATAAATTTAAGGGTCAGATTTATAATTTATAATTTTTTTTAAATATAC
>NC_029789.2:2535723-2536051 GCF_000816755.2 Arachis ipaensis | reverse complement strand
GATCTGAATTATTATTTATTATTTAAAATTAAATTAAAATTCATGTAAAAAAAATACTAATTAATCATTACACTAAATTATACACAATCTTTTTCTATTTCTAAAGACTAAAGAATAAATAAGGTATAAGTTAATGGGATATCACATTTTATATACGAATAATGTTATAGGGTTAACTTTTCTCGGCCAATATCAACCAATGTTTTAAAAAGAAAATTTTATTTTAAATTTTTAGATCCTAAATATAAATTCTTAATTTTAAATTCCAAATTTTAAATTTTCTAAAAAGAATAAAAAATTTTAAAACAAAAAAATTTGACTAATATTG
>NC_029789.2:2532236-2533285 GCF_000816755.2 Arachis ipaensis | reverse complement strand
GATCTGAATTATTATTTAAAATAAAAAATTAAATTAAAATTCATGTAAAAAAAATACTAATTAATCATTACACTAAATTATACACAATCTTTTTCTATTTCTAAAGAAATATAGCTAAATAAGGTATAAGTTAATGGGATATCACATTTTATATACGAATAATGTTATAGGGTTAACTTTTCTCGGCCAATATCAACCAATGTTTTAAAAAGAAAATTTTATTTTAAATTTTTAGATCCTAAATATAAATTCTTAATTTTAAATTCCAAATTTTAAATTTTCTAAAAAGAATAAAAAATTTTAAAACAAAAAAATTTGACTAATATTGACTAAATACAAATTTGTTTTTTATAATTTTTTTTATACATATATGTAATATTTAAAAAAAAGACGGATTTAACAATTTCAGTTAATATCTTGTGAATTCAAATTAAACTGCTTGACCCAAGATGTGAAAATTAAAAAGCTCATCACATTAAAGTGAAAAGGAAATGTTAACTTCAGGTAATGCTCAGGTCCCAAAAATAAAAATAAAAAATAAAAAATAAAAAAACTTCAGGTAATGCTACTTGCACAATTCTTTTATTTATAGAACACATGCATATATTACTGTACTATGAAGTTTAACAAAGTAAGCAAAATAAGGTACAACCACATAAATTGGATCCAGAGCTCAACCATCAACTGTATCCAGTTATAAACGTTATTTATTGTGAAAGCGACACTAGTCCTTTTCTATCTTCTGGAGTATTGGCCAGTAGTCCTTTTAACTTATGGCAAAATAGAAAAAATGCATAGTTGATGGTCATCTTGTCCCAACCTATATAAGCTAAGATTCTAGATAGATTGAGTTGAATAAAATTAACTTCAAATTTTATGAGATTCAAGCTCATCTTTCAAGAATTTCTATCTATGTCATCAACATTCTTTTGATTTTAATTTTTAACAAAACATTTTACATTTTTTTTTTTGCCTCCCTAAAGCCATTCATTCAGATTAGAGTGGTACATAACAAATAAATAAGGATGGTACTACATCATGTGGGCATT
>NC_029789.2:2531599-2532106 GCF_000816755.2 Arachis ipaensis | reverse complement strand
TTTTCAAAAGGTATAAATTTTTTAAAATATTATGTGTATATAAAAAATTAATTATCATATATTTATGTAAATATATATATTGTTTAATTTATTTTTTTAATATATTTTAATTTTTATATTTTAATCTGTATTTTATACGAATAATTAATTTAATAATTATTTTATATGTTATGATTTGACTTACTTTCAAAGATGCTGCTAGCTATGTATGTATGTAGCCTATATTATTTGCCATGTTACACTTCTACCTATATATCCCTAATAAAATGACCCTACAACAACTTACCTTAAATACCGTCTACAATTGCCATGTCATCTTGAGCTGTATCATTGTAAAATATTTATGTTTCAATTTATACATTTAGACAGTGCTATGATCTCAGTCTACTCTATAGCATGTACATAATCATAATTAAATAATCTACCAAAATTGATTAACATGATTTTGCTTATTATATGTTATAATATGTTTGATTTTAGCTAGCAATAGATTTGTAATCTTTTTCA
>NC_029789.2:2526497-2530915 GCF_000816755.2 Arachis ipaensis | reverse complement strand
TAGAAATTAAAAGAGCAATAAATTAAATAATAAATGCTTCGACAAAAAGAATAAAAATAAAAATCTGATTGAAAAATAAATATAGCATATGATTATATATGTCTTAAAAATAGACCAAACAAAGAATTTAATTAATATATGTGATTTCTAAGAATCATATATATTTTTTTCTTATTATTGTGTAATAAATATTCTTGTGATGTACTACAGAAGACAATAAATGTTTGTCTACCATAACTTAGATTTTACAAGCAAAAAAATCATACATCTACTCTTACCAATTTTTGTGCTAGGATTCTTTAGGTATCAGTAACACACATATTTCAATGTGTACGAACATGAACTCCTCATTAATTTACGCTGGCAAGTAGACCTACCTTGGCTTTGAATATAGGATCTATGAGAATGTACCAATTCAAAGCGAAATATTTTCAATCTATAGGAAAATTTTCAAATCTACTGGTATATCGGTGTTTCAGTAATTTTTAACGGTTGATCTTAATTATATATATTATATATATTTTTTATAATTAAAAAAAAAAAAAGAACTGAAAAAGAAAAGGTTGGTGTAGTAGTGTTTCTAGTATTTGAAGTAGTGATTAGGTGAAAAATAATGTAAGTGTATGTCACGTCCAATTTGATGCATGTTGTAAATAAATATACTCTATGCTTTAATTTGATGTAGCACCAAAGTCTCATACATATATAGGAAAGGAAAATGGATAGAAAGAAACACCTAACAACTAACATCACCATGCATTATTCACCAACCCTTGCCAACTACAATCATATCACATAGTTAATAATATTCTTTTTTTTTTTTTATAATGTCAACATACACAAATATTGTATGTTAATGATAAACTATTTTAAGTTAATTAAATCTTCACCACGTATACACAAAATATCAAGGAAATTATTAAACTAGAAAAGTGACAAAACTAATAAAGCAGGTGCCATCTATATGTAACTTGTTTGTATTATACACACACCTTGCATAACAGTGACAAATCTTCATACGAATTAAATTGAGATGCTGATATATATATAAAGTGATACACATGGATTTTCTCCTATCATATCATACACATATACAAAATAATTATTGGTCTTTTATACACATATTATTATATTACTATAATTATCATCATTAAATTTTTGTATGCTTACAAAATATATAGTTGTGCATCATCAATAATTAAAGACATGCTAAATAACCAGTAGCAAGTTATTACTACTATTGAACATCAAGCCTCATATGAAAATTCATTAACAAATATGCTATTAAAAATTTTAGAATTAGGAGTTAATTTTTTATGTTAAATTTTAAATTTTAAATTCTAAATCTCTAAAAAATAAAGTTCAAAATCTAATTTACAATAAAGAAAAATTATTAATTAATGTTGGTTATTACTAATTAAAAATGGTTTAATTACTCTGTTGGTCTCTATAGTTTCGTAAAATTTTCAATTAGGTCCCTATACTTTTTTTCTTTTTAATTGAGTCCCTGCACTAAATTTTTTTTTCAATTAAGTCATTCTTAGTAGTAATCGGCTTAATTTTATAGGGACCCAACTAAAAAAAAAGAATTGGTATAGGGACCTAAATAAAAGGAAAAATTGGTGCAAGGACTTAATTAAAAGGAAAAAAATTATAGGGACCTAATTGAAAATTTCACGAAACTATAGGGACCAACAGAGTAATTAAACTATTTTTAATTAGTAATAACCAACATTAATTAATAATTTTTCTTTATTGTAAATTAGATTTTGAACTTTGTTTTTTAGAGGTTTAGGATTTAATTAAAAGGAAAAAAATTATAGGGACCTAATTGAAAATTTCGCGAAACTATAGGACCAACAGAGTAATTAAACCTATTCCTTGGGCTTATTATTCAAAATTGTATTAAATAATAAATTAATTAAATTAGTTTACCTGAGTAAAGAAGACATGTAGAGTAAGAAGCTTGATGGTTCTGAAAAACATCCTAAGATGGCGAAAATAACTAAGAGACCAAGATTGAAGAATCTTTTGGCGTTTATGAAGAGGGAGGTCAGGGAAGCTTTGGATAAAAGGAAACTTGTTTGAGAGACATGGCATCCCACATAATATTAATGTTCCAATCCATGTAGACAGCATCCATAACCCTATCTTCAATAACCTTGTTAATGGATGTTTCAATCTCTCACTTATCACTCCCCCAACCTGCACATATATCCATATAATTAATAATAAACTCACAACTAAACAAATCTTTGAGTTATTTTAAAATTTCAATAACTTTATAACTCATTTTTTTAAAAAAAAATTTCTTCGAATTACTATCTTATAACATATTTTTAGCGACGGTAATGTTAGATATATAATTATTTAAATATGTTTTTTCACTTTTCAATTTAAAATTTATTAGGAAACATTTTAAGTATATCGGGGAGTATCGATGCACCAGTTGTTTTAACCATTGATTTTAATTAATATATATGATATATTTTTTTATAATTCAGATTAACGATTAAAATAACTGGAGCACCGGTACTTCTGGTGCACTTGAAATGTTTCCTAAAATTTACATGCATAAAGAAAAAAAAGGTTAAAAATACATTTTAAAAAGCCTCTCCATGACTCCATCATTCAAATTAGGGTTGAGAAACAAATTAAATATAAAAATGGGAAATCAAAACAAGAATAATAAAATTGAAGGCATACATGTTGAGGTGTTCCAGCCATGGAAGCTGAAGTTTTGTAGAAGTTAGAAAGAGATTCATCAGAGAAGCCATGAAGATTATTGTGATTGATAGAAGGCAAGATGGTGTCACATAAGGCAATGAGAGTTTTCATTTGCCTTTGGTTGAGTGTGTTTTTGAGAGGCTTTTGTTTTTCTCTCATCTCTCCACCACCACCTTCTAGAAGGAGCCTTTGTGTGTCAATGCTACCAAGCTCAATCACACTATGATCTTTTGATCCCAAACCCAATCTAAAGCTACCACCCTTTCTACTACTACTATTGTTTTTGCTACTAATAATATTCTTGCTTTCCTCCATGCTTTTTGATATATATTTTATGTGTTTCTAATAAAGTATCAAACTTTTAGTTATGCCATGTATTGTTGTGTCAAACCCTTGGAGTTTATATAATACCCCTTTGTGGGATTGGATAATAATATCCAATTATATTGCTTAGTTAGCTTAGCTTAAAGGGAAATAGATCCTCTTCAGTGAAAAAAATATTTGAGAGAATAAAGTATGATCTCTCACCTTTAATTTTATAAGTGTGACTAAAATTAAATAAGAGAAAAAAAATAATAAAAGATTAGATTCAACACTTAACATCATCCAGTTTTTTTTCACTGGAGAGGATCTACTCCCAACTTCAAGTGATAAAAATAAAAAGGAGACAATAAATTAAAAGGGTAAATAATGGTAATTAATTAATACATTGCTGTTTTTATTGTTAATTTTTTTTAACATAATATTCAGTTATTTAGTATCTTATAGTCTATACAAGCACAACGAAACAGGAACTAGAGTTAGATATGTTGTCCCGGTAGGGTATTTCATGAAACTGTATCTAAGGAGCAGAACCATGAACAAGATGAACAATGATGCTATCACAATTCCGCCATACCATATGCAACCACACATAATCACCCTATAAAGCATGGCAGTCAATAATACAAAGGGTCCCAATAATTAAAGATTCTGCAAAGAAATAGACAACCTGACATGGAATATCAATAAAAATTGCTAATAACAATATTAAAAAAGAATTCCACAAACTGTGTGTAAATTCTGGTGCAAAAAAATTGCTAACTGAATATAGACCAGCATCTACTTCAAATTTTGACTTTTTGCTAAATTTTTTTCCATTATATTTAATATCCATTTTAAAATAGTTCATAACAGTTTAAATAAGAAGCACAACAAATCACCATTTTTAAAATATATATATATATATACCGTCGAAGAAGATTTTTGAGGATTTCATTAAGTGGAAAACGTTTTGAAGATAACGAACCAAAATAATAAACAGATAAATTATAAAAGTTCAAAATAGCATTAACGAAGAAATTAAAGAACGAAAAAGAAAAGAGAAAAAAAAAAGTTACGAAATAAATGCAACGAAAAACGGTACATATTAACTCTCATCGATCACCTGCCACCATTTAATTTCTTGTTACTCGATTTGATTGGTAATGCCTTAAACAAGTAGTAAAACACAATCCTGAATCATTAGCATATAAAAAGTAAAAACTAAAATAAATGAATCATTTTGTTGGTGTAGCTTTGCCGAATAAAACAAATGTCCGAGGCGAATTTTATTCTTGGCTATGGATAAATTGAATAAGATAAGGTTCTTTACCCTTTCATTTTTTTCCCCCTCCCTCTGATGCCATTCATTAAGGGTTTCTGGGTTTGGT
>NC_029789.2:2525101-2526474 GCF_000816755.2 Arachis ipaensis | reverse complement strand
AATTCCTTATGACATCTTGATATATAGTAATTTTATCATTTTTATTACGAATTAATGATTGGTCTTATCCGCCTGTAGTAATGGTTGTTTTAAAGCGGTTCAATTTTTATAAATGAGGAGTGTAACTTTTGTGTTTTGTAACCATTATTTGGTCATTAATAATATTTTTAATGGTGTGATATTAAATTCAATTGTGTAGAATCATTCAATTTTTTTTTAATAGTTAAATGCTGGTCAACTTTTAAAAAAATTGCTGGCCTCCGAGACTTTCCCTTTATAAATATTTCAACTTTTAAGTTGAAAATTCTTAAAATATATATTACATATCAATTATATTAAGCACATCGAATTAGTATAGAAGCAAAAAATAAAAATAAAAATAAAAATATGTCATAAGATTTTAGTTATCATTGTTTATACAGACCTGTTACATATATAAGTCTTTTTGGCTTACAAGTTATACAAGTTGCTCCAAATTCAAGAAAAAAACACGCGCATCACTCTTTTAGAATCAAGCGTCCATAATCACCTTTTCACAATACGTTCACTCTTCCTCTTCTTCTTAATCAAAACGCAAACCGTCAAGATTCAAGGGACATTTAAAACAAACTACGATTCTGCAGAAATGTTCCAACTCCTCGCGAAGAGTAGAAGAAATCGAGAAGAAAAGATACAAATCTCCATAAAAAATCATCAGAAAAAATGAAGAAACATTATTCAAGGTACTGTTTTACTGTTCTTCTAGGCTTTTTTTCTAGATTGTCTCTGTCATGTGCCTCATCCTTAACCAGCAAAACATTAAAAGATTTCAAGAAGAAATATACTGTCTTCTCCTGTTTTGGGTGTATTTCTGTAACCGTTGGGGTGTATTTATGTAATCGTTTTGGTGTATTTATGAAGTTTCATTATTTTCAAAACGATTTCAAAGTTTGATTTCAGAAACCATGAAAATCGAAAAAAAAAACGAAGCAAAGAGAGAACGTACGAAGGAGATCCAATAAATTTGGCAAGAAACTCGAAAAAAGAAACGAAATCTTTTGAAAAATGGAAGTTATATATTTGCGCGTTAATTTATTTGAATTGATTTAAAAGTCTGTTAAAGAGGCACGTAACATAAACAGCGCGTTTAGTGGGTTTCGTTTTCTTCAAACTTGTAAAGCTTGTAAACACAAAACACTTGTATGTAGAGATTTTCTCTTGTTTATAAGAATTCTATATATCTATTATCATGTACTTTGAAAAGGTTTAATACTTTTCTAATAATTAATTTTAATATTAATTATCAAAAATTTAAAAGATAAAAAATATCTTTAAAAATATAAAATTAAAAAAAATTAAAATATTTTTCACATTTTTATATTTATTTTTTTTAA
>NC_029789.2:2523659-2524935 GCF_000816755.2 Arachis ipaensis | reverse complement strand
ATAATAGTATTCTCCCAAATGATACGTAACATATTATTTAAGGGAGAAAATAAAAAAATTGGAAGTTAAGTGTTAAAAAGCTAGAAAATTAATTTAAAAAATTGAAAAAAAAACATGTATAATTATGTTTTTTAAGCAAATAATATTATGTGATTATTTAATTTTTTTCTATTCATATTATTATTACAAATTTAATATATGTCTCCCGTAATTTTCTGAATTCATTTGAAGTTGAATTATACTATTTTTATTTAAAACTATTTTAAAAAATGACTATGGCGGTGACGTGTTGTTATATGTAAAAATTAAGAAGGAAAGAGAATATTTCAATTAAAAAAAGACTACTTATATAAATTTTTTTTATATAAAAAGATAGTGATTTAGCTAGAGTTGTTAGATGTGATTTATTATATTTTATGTTTAATATAGTATAAATTTATATTTTAAATATTTTTTTTAAATATATACGAGTAAAAAATATATATAAAAGAAAGAATAGAGGCTACCGGCACAAATGTGACAATAGGGAATGGAGAGGGAAATGTTGAACCAGTTTGGAAAGGAAAAAAATTATAGAAATTTATTTAGTAAAAAGGCAAAATTAGACAAAACGTGTAGAGTAAAAATTGAAAATTATAACTAATTTTTTTAGGGAAGTATAATACTTATACTGTCTTTAATTTTTTTCTATTATAAAAAAATTATTCACTCTTTATTAAAAATACACCTCAGTACTCTTCTTTAAAAATAAGTGGTAACATTAATGATGAATTGTAAGAGAAGGGTGTCATGTATGGTTGGAATGGAAACATGTCAAGTGTATCATGTTACTAAACTTTACTTTTAAATATAATGTGATACATTTTTCTTATCTAATTAACTTTAGATAATAGATAAAGATGTTTGGTTTTGTTAATAGCTAAAATTACCAATTTAAGGATATTTAGAAAAATTTGCCTAAAGATATTAAAAATGTAAAATTTTAATAAAAAATATAAATTAAATGTTTATTTTTTAAGTTATGTATTGAAAAAGATTAAATTTTCTCTTCTATTTATACTCTTAATTAATTTTTTTAACATATTATATTCTTTAACTAAATCCTAAAAAATTACTGAAAATATCAACAATTTGGGATAGTGTTGTCACTGTCTCTGAGTTACAGTACCTCCCCCGGCCCCTCTTTGCACAAAGCAATAATATTGGCACTAGTTTTCTTAGAAATTTTTTATTATAGACTTAAATATTTTCTAAGATTATTGGGAGTGTGTATCAA
>NC_029789.2:2512290-2523637 GCF_000816755.2 Arachis ipaensis | reverse complement strand
GTTGGAAATTTAATTAAAATATTTTAGTTTAGTGTTTTATTCACATTATTTCAATGAAAATATTTTACTCCCAATCCCTCTTATTATGAAGTTAAAATAAAATTCATTACAAAAATATAGGAATATATATAACTCTTGGAAATGATTTGTACCTAGAGAAGAAGAGATACTTGTTATAAAACTTGTAACAAACATGAAAATGAATCACTTTAAAATAATTAATTATTCTAAAGAATAAGTTGATAAACTGGGAAACAAATACTAATATTTCTTGCAATTTAATTATTTAATTAAGATGTGTAATTAGCTAAATAGACATCATAAATTAATTTGGGTTGGTCTAGTTGTTAGTTCACTCGTTTACTTAAACAATTGTTAAAAATTTTTGAATTTTGTTTTATATATCGTACAGTAACCTATTAGCCTGCGATATACCTTAAATGAAGTTCAGATTCACGATAAATTAATTCTCCTGTGTGGTATTTGTATATATTTCTGTTAGAGGAATATATATATAGCAGTTATAAAAGTTTTGCTTAATTGATTATTTTCGGTTGTACGGTCCCTCTTCTATTCTAATCAAAGTTTATTTTTCATAATCAAATAGTAATGAGGAATTATACAGAAACACTTCTTTTCTTTTTCTCGGTATATATAGTTCTGGTTTTCTCAGTGAGAGTGATGCCCATAATGGTGAAACTGAAAATATAGTAGTAATGTTAGAAATTATTATTTGAGTTGCATTTTGCATCATATACTTTTATTTTCTTAGTAGATTATAGCTAAACAAGAAAAATCCATTGCTCAATTTTGTGGTGTGTAACATATTTATGACATGGCATCAAATTCATTTTTTGATCGCATGCACGCACGCATATACGTAAATTATAGGTAAATTAATTAATTAATATATAATGGAAAGTGATGTTCAAAACTCGACCGACCAAACATTATGATAGTACTATTATATGAATTATATTTAGTGAATGATGGACGTTATTAAGAGTATATATTGTAGTATGTAGTATATATATCTTATATATATGTGTCGTATACACTAAATTCAGTTAGTTGTGAGTTCGTTAGTAAGTGTTACTTTCAACAGAATAATGATAGTTAGCTCTCGGTAGCTTTTCTTTCTTTTCATAATAATGTCTACTCTTGCGTGTAAACAAGTCTTTAAATTACTTGGATAATATAATCAATATATATATTATTAGAATAATGTTGGAAAACTAATATTATAGTGGTTAATTTCAGCTAACATTATAGTAAATTATCAATTAATTCAATATGAAATCTACTAAAAATGAGTTTTTGTTTTAGATTGAATTTTAAAACTTTTTTATTTGAATTTTAAATATTTTTATTTTTAAGAATTTCGGATGTTCTTATATTTTTTTAAGACTAATGTTTTTTTTTCTCATATTATTATTAGTAGATTTAGATGGATAATTTAAAAGTGTAATGTATTTTTATATGATTGATAATTATTCATATTATTTAATAAAGTCATTACTTACCTAGCATAACCCAAAACTATATGATGGTTATCAGTGGCTAAGAGAAGGGGGGTAGCCCCTTTTTTGCTTGGTAATACTTGCTGACCTTCGAAACTAATTTTGGAATTTTTTTGTCTTTTTATCTCGTAACTAGTCACGAGACTTTTTCTTTTGTCTCGTCTCCAGTCACGAGACTTTTTTTTTGTCTCGTCACTTGCTACGAGATATTTTCAGTTTTTTGCTCTTGTGCAGTAGAAACAGAAATGGAGTAGAGAAGAGAGAATATTACACCCAGATATATCCTGGTTCAGCTGCTAAGTGCAGTGCAGCTTACATCCAGTCTCCATCACAAACATGATGAAATTTCACTATAATCTTCCTGATTACAATCTGTAAAGTGCTAACCCAACTTATAAGGGGATTCCCACAGAATCATGAAACACAACATAGATGAACAAAGGAACTCTAAGGACATCTATGGCTTTTTCTTTTAATTTTGCACTCTCTGCCTTTTTTCGCTCTATGGCTTTTTCATACAAACCTCACCGTTTGCCTTTTTTCATGAGACTCAAGACATGACAAAATTAAACAGAAAAATTACAAAACAGAATACATTGAAGGAGAAGAGAAATCTGTTAGCTCAGGTAGCTCTGAGAACTCTATGCCTTGCACTCTCACACTTTCTCCTTGCTCCAAATAGTGGCTGTTCTCTCTTTTTATAGAAGAGGGAAGCCTCCACTTTTGAAGCCAAAAACCAAGCCAACTTCTTCTTCTCTAAGAACAAAACCGGTTCGGCCAGAGAGAGAGAAGAGATAATCCATGCAATAACCAACATGCAATTACTTCTAGTCCTTTCTTGGTCATCACTCTTCATCAATCCGAGCTCTCCATCCTTGGCTTGCTCTCTAAGATGGATTTCTGGCCCTTGATGCTTCATGATGATGATGACTTCTTCTACTCCACTTTTGCTTCCTTCCTCACACAGTCACCGTAGCTACCTTCTGTGATGAGTGAACTCAAAAGTGGTGACAAGCCATCTCCTCCAAGATCTTCTTTCCTGCTAGCCGAATCTCCTTAACCATTTTTGATATGGAGAGGCTGAGATCTCATCACCATATCTTTTCTTTCATGGTTTAAAGATCTTAGCCACTGCATTTTTTATGTTTTCTTGCCATCATTGAGATGGTCTTGTAGCTTGCCTTCCCTTCTTTTTGATAGCTCAAAGTCTCCATGGTTTACTGTGTAAAGACCGAAGAGAAGGAAAAGAGGTGAGAGAGAAAGAGATATGAAGAAAAGCAATCAAGTGAGTTTGAGTAAATTAATTAAAGTGAGTTGCTTTTACTTCCCTTAGGTGGAGTAGCGTGTAGCATTGCTAATCACCATCAAATCAATTTGTCAATTTCTCTCTCATAGTTCCCATGCAATAAATGATAATTGAATGAATTTGAAATCCATTACATGGTTAGTGTTGAGATCCGTTGGAAGACATAGGCAAATATCAACATTTGCTTTCCTGATGAAATATTTTCGGATCAAGCATTGGGTAACAATTTTGGGCTTGTATCAATAATGAGTAAAGCTAGCCCAATAAAATAAAACATAGTTTCAGCCACTATAATCACAATAATCTAACATCAAGGCTGAATGAGAATTATTCCAATGGGCTTGCTTTAATATTTTTGTTCTGTTCGGCCCATAAAGGAATCTGCACAACAAAAATTATTATAATTAATATTCTTTAATAAAAAATAAATTAATAATTTTGTTGTTAATAATGTTTGATCATCATCAATTTAAATTAGAGTTTTCCAAACTCATCAATCTCCCTCTTGATGACAAACATTATTCAAATTGAAATGGAAGAAAATTTAAGAATTAGAGTATAGAGTACTCCCTTTGAAGATTTATTTTTCTCCCCCTTTCAAATCGTCACAAGGCTCCCCCTTAATATATACCATTCTAATCAAGGGAAGCACTAACCTATAACAGTTTTAATCAAGTTTCAAGTAACAATGTTATTTAGCATATTCATTACATGATGCTAAATGCTTGATTTATGAGCAGATTTGAATTGATAATCAAAACTTATTTATTATCATAAATTGATTTTCTGCTCAAACTTTACACACATCAATTGAGTACAAAGAAAAATGATGTTCAAAAGATTTTTAAGTATTTTTCAGTCAGGATATCAGAGCAATATTATTGTGGTAAGGAAAATATTTTTGAAACACACATGATCACATCAAACATGGCAGCTGTTATATTTTACACAGTTTAAAGAAACTGCCAAAAATAAGTTATCAAGCTAGCATGTTTACCAAGATGAATCAGAAGATTCTTATTTCAATAGAGGCATGCATATTTATCAAGATAACTCAACAACTAGGCATTCATCAAAACAAATGTATTCCTAAACATCATAAACCAAATGCATTTCCAGCAGCTGTAATCTCAGTGAAACAAATCAAATATTATCAACATGCATTAAATATTGTCAACAACATGTATTCTGTTAACAAGGGTGATCATGAATTTTCAAAGGAAAATTTCATCCATGTTCATCCCCTATTTTTCATTTCTGTTCATCTCCTATTTTTCATTTCAATTTTCAGCACTTTCTCCCCCTTTTGTCATCAAAAGGGTACCTGCAAGAAGATTTTAACATGGAAACACAATACGCAAAATATAACCCAAAAGTGTCTACAAAGTATCACAGAGTTATTGTTCCAACAGAAACAAGCCAAAACAAAGTACCAAATTGAGCCTAAGTGTGCCAATATCAAACAGTAAACATAAGTTTAATCATCAGAGAGATTAAAGTCAGATCTCTCGGCCCCTGCTTCACTACCCACTTCATCATCCAGGCTTTCTAGCATTAGACCGACCCTTTCTTGGCATTTCTTCCAGGCCGACTCATTGTCATATGCAAGTTTGCGTGCAGACTTTTGAAATTGAACCATGAGATTGGACATGTTTGAGAATTCTGTGAGAATGTCTCTTAGGGAATCGGTCGCCTTTGAGGATTCTGGCCCGCTCTCAAAGTCATCATCAAAAGCCATAGATTTATTTCCCTTTTTAACAGCCCCGCCTCCTTTGATCATAGAGACTTTGTTATCTACATCCTCATTTGTTAAATCTACCTTAAAGTACTCAAAGATGCACGTGAGAAACATTCTATAAGGTAAATTAGCCTTTTTTGTACTCTTTACAGACTCCCACATATGTCTAATCATGAGATAACTAAATGAAATAGAAGATGAAGTAACGAGAGCAAATATTATGAGAAAATCAGATACGGTTACCCTGTTATGAGAGCCACTCTGTGGGGTAAGAATGTAAGTTATGATGCGGTGCAGTAGTGAGTTGGTTGGTCCAAGAGCCTTGTGAGTAGGAACAGTGCCGTCTAGTCCAGACAGATTTTCACAAATTTGATGAAGAACTTGCTTGTATGCGACCCCAACGTGCGCATCCCATTTTTCAGTCATATAAACCCTCGGCCCTTCATCAGTGTAACCAAGGGTAGAGCCAATGGTCTCAGCATTCAGAGTGATATGCACACGCTTTACGTAGGAGTGAAGACTACCATCAATCAATCTCAGATTCGCATAAAACTATCTTACCAATCCTGGGTAAACCATTTTGTGAATGAGGAGCAATAGAGACCATTTGAGATTGTCAAACAGAGGATGTAAATCAATCCCTTTGGAGGCCAGAGAATCAAGATTCACCAAGTATGAGGGACACAGATGCCGCTTTTCCAAAACCTCTTTGTGGAATTCATAGAATGCACATGTAGAAAACCTTGAAGGATCAAAATGAGAATGTGGCTTATGAAATTTGTTCTTGAAATCCATTGATCCAAGGTTTGTGGGTTCTCGGGTCTCATGAAGCACGAAACCTTTGGTTTTCTAAGAGATTTTTCCAGACGCATGAGGGGTGGACTTCTTCGGTGGTGATGGAGGAGGTGATGTATGAGATTCCTCTTCTTCTTCCTCCATGCTTGGTTCCTTGTTCTTGTCACCTTTTCTCCTTCCAGAAGATTTCTGGGCTATAACTTTGCACCTCATGGATTCGGTTTTCTTGGTGGGAGGTGAAGGAGAAGATGAAGAAGTGGAGTGAATGTGTATGTGTGTATGTGTTTGGGGAGTGGAAGGCTTTTGAGAGAGACGAATTCTTTCACTCTTCCTTGGTGCTGTTTTCTTTTTCATTATGAGGAAGATGAATGGTGATGGAAGTTGGAGAGAGAGAGGTGGCCGAATGGTGAGGTGAGTGGAGGGAGGTTAGAGTGACATTAAATGCTGATTGGAAAGAGATAGTGGAGAGAGTTATTAACCATTAAAGGCGCAGTTATTAACCAGGGAAGTTTCAAAAAATTGAAAAGGGTTTCCTTGAATCAAGGGATTAGTTGGAAGGAAAGATTTGATTTGACAATATGCTTCTTCCAACAAGATTTGATAAGACAACTAAGAGATTTTGTGATTTTATTTTTCAAAAAATGAGGAACTAACAAAATTGTCATGGTAGGGTCAAAGATATTTGGTAGGGCCCATGAAAATTGAATTCTCCATTGCCTCCCCCTTGATTATAGCTTCTTCCATTATGCCCTCATTTTTATCTCGTCCAGACCTACGAGACAAAACTGAACAGAGTCAAATATTCACAAGTTATCAATAGAACTCAAATCAAACATTCCCAAACTTTTTCTCAAGGTGCAGAATCTGTCTTCACAGAGGGGTTTTGTAAAAATATCAGCAATTTGGTCTTCAGATTTTATAAATTGAATATCAATGGTACTTTTTTGCACATGCTCTCTAATAAAATGATATTTTATCTCAATGTGCTTGGTTCTTGAGTGCAGAACAGGATTTTTTGAAATGTTTATAGCACTCATATTATCACAAAATAAGGGTATACTATTGATTTTTAATTTGTAATCTTCCAATTGTGTTTTTAACCAAATTAATTGAGAGCAACATGCAGATGCGGAAATGTATTCTGCTTCAGCCGTGGATAAAGCCACTGTGGCTTGCTTCTTGCTTGACCACATGCACCCGCTTAGTACCCGTAACTTTCTTACCAACCGGATGAGGTACTAGTGTCCAAACCTCATTCTTGTCGAATTGAGAAAGCTCTTCTTGCATTGCTTTGACCCAAGATGGATCTTCAAGAGCTAGTTTGACATTGTTGGGCTCCATTTGAGACAAGAGGGCAAAATTGCTTGGTTCGGATTGCCTTTTGGTGGAGGATCTTGTTGTTACTCCATGAGAGGGATCACCAATTATGAAGTCATGAGGATAACCCCTCATAGACTTCCATTCTCTAGGCTTCCAAAGTGGTGTTGAGCTTTGATGAGTTTCTGGTAGTCTCACTGTTTCAGTTTCTCGTATCCGCTCAGGAGATAAAATGGAAATATCTCCTCCAATCTGACGAGACAAAACTGGACTGGCAGATTCTTCATTTTGAGCAGATTTGGGATTTTCTTTACTTGTTCCAGCCTCTTCACCATCTGAATCATTATCTATCACAACAGTGAGAATTAAGTTAGAATCACAAAAAGTAACATGTATGGATTCCTCTATAGTTCTATGTTCCTTGAGATAAACTCTATAGGCCTTGCTTGTGGTGGAATATCCAACAAACATTCCTTCATAAGATTTTGAATCAAATTTTCCAAAGTTTTCTTTATTATTAAGTACAAATCATTTGCATCCAAAAACATGAAAGTACTTAAGATTTGGAGGGGTTCCTTTCCATAGCTCATAAGGGGTTTTCTTCAACCCTTTTCTAATGATTGTCCTATTCAAAATATAACAAGCTGTATTCACAGCTTCAGCCCATAAAAATTTAGGAATCTCATTCTCACAAAGCATAGCCCTAGTCATCTCTTGAAGGCTCCTATTCCTTCTTTCAACCACCCCATTTTGTTGGGGGTTCTAGGGCATGAAAAGTTATGAGAAATTCCTAAGTCATCACATAATTTTTCAAAATCTTGGTTTTCAAATTCTCTTCCGTGATCACTTCTTAAATGGGCAATTTTTAAATCCTTTTCATTTTGAATTTTCTTGCAAAGAGTGGAGAAGGCATGGAAAGCATCATTTTTATGAGCAAGGAAAAGTACCCAACCAAATCTAGAGTAATCATCTACCACCACAAGACCATAGTTATTATTGCTAAGGTCTTTCTTCATTTTCCTTGAGCTGCTGCCTTTGCCTTTGAGCTTCACCATTTTCCTGAATTTTTTTGCAAACAACACAAATTCATTTTCAGATGAGTTATCACTGGATTCATCATCCAGAGGGTTAGTGATAGAAGAAAAAGCTATTCCTTTCTTTTTTGAATCTTTTTTCAAGTAGGTGTTTTCAAAAGCAAGTAAATTTCCTCTCAAATCATCATAAGTCATAGAGTCAAGATCACTACTTTCAGAGATAATTAAAGCTTTTGTTTCCCACTCTTTTGTGAGACATCTCAACACTCTTCTCACTAGCACAGATTCAGGATACTTAATTCCCATAGCATCCAAGCCAATAATAATGGTGTTGAAGCGCTCAAACATCTCATCAATGGATTCTCCTTCCTTCATTGCAAACATTTCGTACTCTCTGTTTAACATATCTATCCTGGTCTTTTTCACAATGGTTGTTCCTTCATGAGTAACTAGGAGTTTGTCCCAGATTTCCTTTGCTGTTGTGCAACGTGATACCCGTCGGTACTCCTCAAAGCTGATAGCACAGTTGAGCAGATTGATAGCTTTGGTGTTGAGCTCCACTTTTTTTCTATCTTCATCCGTCCAACTTGCTTCTGGTTTAAGAGAAACAACTCCTTCGGCACTTGTAACAGTTGGATATTGAGGCCCTTCCAGGATGATCTTCCAAAGTCTGTAATCCACTGCTTGTACAAATATCTTCATCCTCTCCTTCCAATAGGTATAATTTTTTCCATTGAAAAGAGGGGGTCTGTTGCTTGATTGTCCTTCGGTCAGATTGTAGGACACCAAGTTTGAGCCACTGTTTTCTGCCATGAGGATCTTTACTCCAAGCTACAAAGCTTGATCTCTTTGAAACCTGGCTCTGATACCAATTGATGGTTATCAGTGGCTAAGAGAAGGGGGGTTGAATCTTAGCCCCTTTTTTGCTTGGTAATACTTGCTGACCTTCGAAACTAATTTTGGAAACTTTTTGTCTTTTTATCTCGTAACTAGCCACGAGACTTTTTCTTTTGTCTCGTCCCCAGCCACGAGACTTTTCTTTTTGTCTCGTCACTTGCCACGAGATATTTTCGGTTTTTTGCTCCTGTGCAGTAGAAACAGAAATGGAGTAGAGAAGAGAGAAAATTACACCCAGATATATCCTGGTTCAGCTGCTAAGTGCAGTGCAGCCTACATCCAGTCTCCATCACAAACATGATGGAATTTCACTATAATCTTCCTGATTACAATCTGTAAAGTGCTAACCCAACTTACAAGGGGATTCCCACAGAATCATGAAACACAACATAGATGAACAAAGGAACTCTAAGGATATCTATGGCTTTTTCTTTTAATTTTGCACTCTCTGCCTTTTTCCGCTCTATGGCTTTTTCATACAAACCTCACCGTTTGCCTTTTTCCATGAGACTCAAGACATGACAAAATTAAACAGAAAAATTACAAAACAGAATACATTGAAGGAGAAGAGAAATCTGTTAGCTCAGGTAGCTCTGAGAACTCTGTGCCTTGCACTCTCACACTTTCTCCTTGCTCCAAACAGTGGCTGTTCTCTCTTTTTATAGAAGAGGGAAGCCTCCACTTTTGAAGCCAAAAACCAAGCCAACTTCTTCTTCTCTAAGAACAAAACCGGTTCGGCCAGAGAGAGAGAGAAGAGATAATCCATGCAATAACCAACATGCAATTACCTCTAGTCTTTTCTTGGTCATCACTCTTCATCAATCCGAGCTCTCCATCCTTGGCTTGCTCTCCAAGATGGATTTCTGGCCCTTGATGCTTCATGATGATGATGACTTCTTCTGCTCCACTTTTGCTTAGCTTCCTTCCTCACGCAGCCACCCTAGCTACCTTCTGTGATGAGTGAACTCAAAAGTGGTGACAAGCCATCTCCTCCAAGATCTTCTTTCCTGCTGGTCGAATCTCCTTAACCATTTTTGGTATGGAGAGGCTGAGATCTCATCACCATATCTTTCCTTTCATGGTTTAAAGATCTTAGCCACTGCATTTTTTATGTTTTCTTGCCATCATTGAGATGGTCTTGTAGCTTGCCTTCCCTTCTTTTTGATAGCTCAAAGTCTCCATGGTTTACTGTGTAAGGACCGAAGAGAAGGAAAAGAGGTGAGAGAAAAAGAGATATGAAGAAAAACAATCAAGTGAGTTTGAGTAAATTAACTAAAGTGAGTTGCTTTTACTTTCCTTAGGTGGAGTAGCGTGTAGCATTGTTAATCACCATCAAATCAATTTGTCAATTTCTCTCTCATAGTTCCCATGTAATAAATGATAATTGAATGAATTTGAAATCCATCACATAGTTAGTGTTGAGATCCGTTGGAAGGCATATGCAAATATCAACATTTGCTTTCCTGATGAAATATTTTCGGATCAAGCATTGGGTAATAATTTTGGGTTTGTATCAATAATGAGTAAAGCTGGCCCAATAAAACAAAACATAGTTTCAGCCACTATAATCACAATAATTTAACATCAAGGCTGAATGAGAATTATTCCAATAGACTTGCTTTAATATTTTTGTTCTGTTTGGCCCATAAAAGAATCTGCACAGTAAAAATTATTATAATTAACATTCTTTAATAAAAAATAAATTAATAATTTTGCTGTTAATAATGTCTGATCATCATCAATTTAAATTAGAGTTTTCCAAACTCATCACTATATTTAATTATATGCCAGATATGACAGATCTAGCTACTTTAATATTCATTGTATATTAACAAGTAACAATCAAGCGATGCTTCGTGTTTTAGATTACGTTTAAATATGAAACCAACGTTTTTCTTTTAACCAACGAAAAATTAAAAACGTATATGATTATTGTTTTAGAAATCCAAATTAAAGTATAGATGAAACGCATATGATTATTGTTTTAAAAATTTTAGTATTTTTATTTTATATATAAATATTCTGTGTTCAACTTCACAAATTTGTGTGTCCATTTTTATAAATTTATTAGTTATACACTACAGAGCAAATGCTACAAAGCCAAAACCAGCAAATATATGGGATATATATTTGTTGCATTAGTTTATCATTATCAAATTTATCCCTTTTATATCATTTCTTACACTCCATACAACTCATTACCGCAAAGAAAATAGTTGTCCAAATATTTTTTCTCCTCTTCCAAATATTTCTCTCTTATTTTTTTTTGCTTTTCTCTCTCAAAATAAGAAGAATAAAAAGGAGAGAAACCAATAAAAATTCAAGATAAAGAAGAATTGAACAAAAAGAATAAGAAGTCAAGAGAAAAAAATAAACGCAACAGCAACAATATAATGAAAGAAGTAGAAGAAAAATAAGTGTACAATATAAGCGTTTTTTATTGGACTAATTAGCAATTGAACTAATTTTGGTTGGACTTAATTTACAAAAGCTCTTATTAATATAACAATACCATAATATAATAAACTACTTATTGAATTAGTCAAGTGGTAAGCTTATTTATTCGTTTAAACATACATTGAAAATTCGAATAGTCTTGTGTATGCAATAGTGACCAATGCAGACCTTTATTTAACTTAGCAGGATGGAGGATATTATAGGAAACCAATAATAATAATAAAGCATGTCTCTACTTATTCCACAAGGTTTGTTTATAAGTGTTAGAAACAAAAGATTAAAC
>NC_029789.2:2510743-2512222 GCF_000816755.2 Arachis ipaensis | reverse complement strand
ACAGTAAAATAATCTATTATAATTGTCACCAAACAAAATTTTTTATCTTATTTTCAGTATCATATTTTATTCTATTTTTAAAACCAAATAAACTCTAAAACAATAGCTTAAATTAAATTAGGGGTACCACTTAAACAATTAAGATCTTTCCTGAATTTGGACCATATATGTCATAATCGATCCATGAATTTGTAACGTGTATAGTTTAATTCCAACAAATTAATTAAATATGTATAAGGCGGACTAATTAATTAAATGGAATGGTCCTCAACATAAAAATTAAACGGAACGGTTTGTTATGTGATGTTTTTGCATTTTACAAATAAATAATTAATGAATGCTCTAAACATTCCTACATAATGAATACATTTAAATATTTGATAACTAAAGAAAATCAACCAAAAACAGCCATAAGTTGTCTTATTTAACATTCATTAATTGTTGCGATAATTAATAAATAATAAATAAGATAACTTTTATCTATTTTTTTTGTCTCCTAGTACAATTGGTTCATACACATTTCTGCTTTGTTAGAATATATTTTGTCCCCTTAAGAATCAGATATATTGAAAAAAAATTATAACGTACTACGTTCGTAAATAGGATACATTTTAAAATATCATATGCTCATATTTTATTTAATTATACTAAAGATGAAATATATTTATTTTTATCTCGTACATACAGAAATAAAAATATATATTTAAGCATCTCATTTACTGTATATATGTGATAGGTACGGAACAATTTTTTTTTTTTACTATATAAAGAACTTATTTATATCCATTCTTATAAATATCATTTCAACTCTCTTCTCATATTCTCTCAATATATTTAATAGTAAATATATTATTATGAATATATATACAAATAGTTGTATTAAAAATATTAACGAATGAGTTGTGTTTAAATCTTTCAACCCCGTGTTGTTTTGAATTTTTCGGGTTGACACGACACCCTTGAGGTGCTAAAGAATATGATATTAGTGAAGATGGGGTTTTAGATCAGAAGAAGATTAGAAGGATTGGGTACAGAAGATTTCTCGCAGTCTTAACAAACTGAGACTTCAGGTTCAAGCTTTTTTGGATTATAGACAATGAACATGTGTGTTCGATATCTGAGGTTCATTTGTTACATATAACTAAATTTAAAATAAACTAACAATTAAATTTATACATGATGAGCAAGAAAAATGTCGAAAAATGTCGAAAAATGTCTTTCTCTAGGTCTCCAAATGAAAAATTTATTGTATATCCAGCTCATAATAAAAAAAAGAGATCCAACTAGCTATGTTCATAGTATCTCAGTCAATTACACTGTTAAAGTATTATTTATACGTTCAAACTGGCACAGTCAGACCCCAAAAAAACCTCATGTAATTGTCGAAGTCTGCTAACAAAAAAAGCCATCGAATATAGACAAGGTTGTTGGAGTTGTTTGTCATCAAATACCCCGCAATTAGTGTCATGATGTAGCACC
>NC_029789.2:2509145-2510720 GCF_000816755.2 Arachis ipaensis | reverse complement strand
TGTCTAAGTCATGTCATTTTATGGCAAATACCCCCTTCTTTCTCTCGAGCTATTGCGGTGGCATATGGCTCCTAATAGCTCTTCCACCCAATCACATGTCAGATGCGTAATTTGGATCTTGACGCCATGTATGTACCAAAATTTTCGGAATATGCAAACATAGGCACGTGATGAGTGAATAATACATTTTTGTTAATTTATATTTTGGATTGATTAATGAATGATGATTTCTGCTTTCTGTAGGCGTTGCTGATCCTGAGGACAGACAATTCAGGATTGGAATAGAATATAGTTCTAGAAAGTCGATCGTCGCAGCAATTACAAGTTACACTATCTATAGAGAAATTGACTACAATGTGTATGAGTCTGAGCCACAGACGTTCTATGCAAAATACAAGACATATGAGCGTAGGTGCAATTGGCTTATCCGAACTAGCTTGATACAGAAAAAATGTTGTTGGGAGATAAGCAGATAGAACGGTAGGCACACGTGCACAATGGGAATGATTTCACAGGATCATTCCAAGTTGGACTCAGATACAGTTGCTGAGGTTATAAGGAAATTGGTCGAGACCAACCCGTCCATCAAGGTGAAATCTATAATAGCGGAAGTCCAGTCAAGGTTCAACTATATCATCAGTTACCGAAAGACTTGGTTGGCAAAGCAGAAGTCCATAGCCAAAATTTTCAATGGTTGGGAGGATTCTTACCAAGCTTTGCCATGGTGGCTCTCGGTCATGGTTCAGAAGATGTCTGGTTCAATTGTCCAAATAGAAACACTACCTCTGTACAACGGGAATGAGGAGGTGGACGGTGTCAAAATACTTCACCGCGTATTTTGGAGTTTCAGTCATGCATTAGGGCGTTCAGGCATTGCAAGTCTCTAGTTCATGTTGACGGCACACACCTATACGAAAAATACAAAGGTACACTTCTGGTTGCTGTTGCACAAGAACATTGTGCCTATCGCTTTTGCCTATCCGCTTGAAATTGCAAAGCAACGGTAGATACTTCGCGTGGGCATATGCAGTCAACTTATCCGTGAATAGGGTCAAACCCAACAAACAAAAAATCTGGCATCTGGCGTATCTCTTAATAAATTATTCAGTGTCCAATGGCTCTGCATCTCTAATACGCCGAACCCAACTCAACTTTATATAAGATTTAGAAGAATTACTGACAACCGGTTCGCGATCAAATATCGCGATGCTCTGACTCTATAGGAAGTCGCTACTACTATTTGTCCACCCGTTCACAGGCTCTCCATCAATGGGTAGGCCAAATATATGAGCAACATCTTCCAGTGTTACAGTAACCTCACCCACTGGCAATATAAAGGTGTGAGTTTCCGGACTCCACCTTTCCACCAGAGCAGCTAATAAGGGGTAAAATCCTCTTATCACCCCAATCCTAAAAACATGGTAGAATTTCATTAAGCGTAAGTAGTTTTCGACTATCAGATTCCACATCTGAGGCGGATCTAGTTTACGAACCATCAAATTCCTGTTAAGCTGATTCAACAAAAATATATTTATTAGTTTAAATAAATATTTAATTATAATGCTAATTGACATC
>NC_029789.2:2507775-2509092 GCF_000816755.2 Arachis ipaensis | reverse complement strand
TCATATGAAACTAACAATAACAAAAATTTAAAAAATTTAAATACATAAAAAAATAAAATTTATCAACTTTTATATATTAGACGATCCAAATAATTGATAATATAATGTTCGGGTGTCGTATAGTTACGTACTATTTTTAATCACTATAAATTAATATTTTTTTCTTTCAACACACTACTCACACTACTACTACCAACACACTGCTAACACTAACACTCTCTTTTTCTTTTTCAGTGAGATTATTTTTTCACACTCTTTTCTTTTTCTTCTGCTAACACTAACACAGAAGCAGCATCACTATCATGCATGAAAATGGGCCACAAGGCAGCTCAATTTATAGAGCTTGCTTCGTCGTTGGTTATCGGAGTGGGGTTATCCCCTGCATACAGACCGTCTGCAACACGACCTTCCATGTTGTTACAGTCTTCTTTGAAAACGTGCAAAAACCTGCAATGCTTCACAGACTTCAGGGCAACACGTCCCTGACGTGTTGGCAAGGCATTGCCACCCGTCACTGTTCGCCACATCACCACGCCCTCGCGTGTTATCAAGAAACTGCCATACCTTTAACAGATTTTGTCACCACGTCTTCTGTGTGTTGAATCTGTCACCCACATTGCGGCTAAATACTTCCCTCTTTAATATTGAACAAAAACACCAATATGTAGTTCATATGAAATATAATTTCTGTTTTTTTTTTTTCGGGTCTGGGTGAGATTTTAAATATACATTTGTTACCTTTATTAGGTTATTTTCTTGGCCTGCCAAAAAGACTAACTTGCGTGCCGAAGACCTAAGTTTTCTTGGGAAGACAAAAAATTTTGAGTGAATACCCTATCCGGCTCCTAACAATTATCTCGAAAGGACAACGAGTCTCTCAAGAAAAAAAACACCAAATTCGGCTCCTGATCTTTTTTTTGGGATCTGATTAGTCCCTGTGCCAAAAAAACAACATTGACTTTTTTTTAGCACAGGGGCCTCGTTGTCCTTTCGAGGTAATTGTCAGGGGACAGGTTAGATTTTTTTTTTGTCAAAGGTCTCGTTGTCTTTCGAGATAATTGTTAGGGGCTGTTTTGGGTTTTTCTCAAAAAATTTTTACATGTATTTCATTGTCTTGTGAGTAAAATAACTTACATACAACGACTTGAGAAGTAGGATAGTAGGATCAATAAAATAATAATACACGTATATTACTGAAAATTTGAACTTAGAAATAGATTAGAAAATATTATTTTTTTATTAAAAAAAGAAAGAAAACTAACACTACTTGATATAGTATATAAATAATTTTATTGAAAAGATAAGAAGATAACATTT
>NC_029789.2:2501496-2507569 GCF_000816755.2 Arachis ipaensis | reverse complement strand
TTATTAGAAAAGAAATTGAAAATTTCTGTTTATTGTAATTTTTTTGTTTACGATATCTTTTAGTTTGACAAGTTAATTAAAGATTAATTCGTTGCATATTTAAACTCTATTAAGAATATATATCAATAGATTTATATATGCACAAAATAAAATTTAAATTTCTGATATTTATTTAAACAAACTAATAAACTAATTATGTGATGAACTCAAATTCATTTCGTTCATTGTAACTTATTAATGAGTAAAAAAGAGCAGCGTAGTAATTGATGGCATGACCATGGCCATGGAGTCCAGAGACTGAATAGATCCCAGTGGTGATTAGTAATTAATTAGCAATATTGTTGGCAGTTGAACAAATATTTTGTGCAGTACAATAAATGTCCTAGCTTTAATTATTAACTAGTTTTAATAATTTCCAAGTGGAGCCAAATCTCACTCTTCCTTAGGAGTTCATCAAATTCATCCACGTTTGTTTTCCCAAATTCTAAAGTAAACTCACCTCAACACCCCGTCTTACATTTGAGTACTCTCTCTATCTTCATCTCTTCAATTTACTACTCTTATCTTTGCATTTATTGAGCCCTCAAAATCACAGTATCCAGCACCAGAGGTTTAGGTAACAAAATTTCATCCCTCTTTAAATTTTATTAGAGTAAGTCATGGAAAATATTCTTAAGTTATTAAATTACTGATATATATTTTTTTAATTTGTTAATAACAAAAATATTTTTAAAATATTTAATAAGCAATAATGAGTCATGTTAAAAGAACCCACCAATTTAACAAATTAAATCGAAACTGAATCAAATCATTTTAAATAAACCATTTTTTTCAAACGGATAGACATAGGAAGCATAGGAAGGGGCAACAAGATATTAAGAAATAAGTCTCTTTCTTTTATTAAGCTATTCCTTATTCATGTTGCTAGGGATGAACACATGTCGGTTTGGTTTGGATTTATGGTAAAATTATAACCGAATCGATTAGAATATAATTAGTTTGGTTTGGTTTGAATTTGTATTTTTTTGTATATGTATCCGAACCAAACCAAACCGATTAAGAACAGATTAGTTCGGTTCGGGTAATTGGGTACCCAATGACTTTGAAATTCATAAAAAAAACCAAATTTTTATCTTAAAAATTCAACAAGTACAATAAACATGTAACATCAATAGAAATAATCCAAACATGTTAAACACCAAATACATTAAAAACTAAACTCATTAAAATCCAAACATATTAATAATAAATAATCATTGTCTAATGAAAAAGCCATATATATATTTTTATTTTTTTATTTAATTAATATATGATCGGTTTGCGGGTTGGTTCGGGTTCTGCACTCCCAAAACCGATATCCGAACCAATTACTAATAGAAGCAATCGGTTTGGTTTGGATTGGACCCGATTATCTGCTGATTTTAGAACCAATTTAATTGGTTCGATTCGGATTCGGACAGGTAATCGAGTACCCCCTATCCGTGCTCACCCCTACATGTTGCTTATTTTGTTTTGTTTTCCACCCTATCTTCTAGGTCGGTATGTTAAAGAGTAATCTGCCGCTAATATAGATAATATTTTTTGGTATTTTTGTGAGTTTTTTTTTTCTTGGACTGATCGTATTATTGTGAGTATGTGGGGCTACCATTCGTACGAATTGTTTGGGGTGTGTGTTTCTTTTGGACTTAGTTCTAGCCTCCTGGGTGTGTTTGGTTATGAGTTAGTAATTAGCTATCTCTGTCCAAATGGAAAATCCATGATTAATACCTAAAAGTAAGGATTAAAGGCCCAAAATAAGATTCTAAGGCCCATCTTCCCTTCTACTCTCTCTAGTCAACCACAAACCCAATAAAAAAAAACGCAAAACCCAAGGACCAAATAAGAAAAAATATGACAAAACGGCAAAAGCCAACACTTTGCAATATCTTATCATTTTTCTTTTATTTTTTTCCAAGTAAATATTATCATCATCCTTTAATTTTAACAATTAAAATAAAGATTTAATTTGCGCGCCCCACTACCAACCAAGTACTTGAGTTTAATTGGTTGAAATTTTAAAATAGTTTTATATTGTGAATAGATAACAATAATAATTTTATGAGTACTTATCTATTTTGGTTTCCAAGAAATTTTGAACAAAACACTTTAGTCTCGAACTAAAATTAATTACTCGATTAGTTTTTAACAATTAATTCTATTAGTCACTTAGGTTCTTTACTCCGTCAACTCTAACAGAGAACAAAATGATCCATAACAATTCTAACAGGGGATAAAATGGTCCCTGGCCACCTCTGTTCGGAAACGATACCATTCTTCTCCAATTTTCATCGTATCTCGTATAACTGTAACATTCATACTCTCCTTTTTCACTTTTATAGTATTCTTCTCCATTTTCTCCTTCCTTCTCTTTAGTTCCAAGATCAAGTCATGGTGTAACTATCATGTGTGTCACACCTACCTCAACATGTCATGGATCACACATTTTATAAATTTCTGTGACTGGTATACCCACCTCTTTCGCACTTTGTCCACCAGAAGCATCCACCTCTAACCCCGACAACGTCCACCACATCCTCAAGATCAAGTTCTACAACTATTCCAATAGCACATCTTTCTACACTCTTCAGCAAGCAATATAGATTGTTGGACATTAGCACATCACGAGAAGATTCTCCTTAGACATCATATGAAAAATCTCATTTAGAAAATGGACCCCGAGTGCTTCATTCCTTCTCTCCCGGAGTCCAAGCTAGCAGACAGTTTTGACCTCGCATCCAAACTATCAGTGTAACACCCTAATATTCAAATTCTTATGCTCGAGTTATAAGTTAATAATAATAAGGTGGTACGACTCTCAAGGTGGATTTTTAATACATAATTATAAGTATAGTTGAAAGGAAGTATTTATCGAGAAGTTTGAAAAGAGTGAAGATAAAATCGCGACGTCGTAACTCTCACATATCGACAAATAGAAGATAAAGCGTGAAAATGAAAGCAACATAAAGATAAAGTCATACAGAAGAGTAAGAATAAGACAAAGTATAGATATATAACATAAGTAAATAGCCACTAGTCACGACCCGCAAAGTTTAGGCCGACTAGGGTACAGTATAAAAGTAATTGACAACAATATATCATAATCTCTCCCAAAAGATACATAAGGGTCTCTATAGGCAAGTTCCAAAAGAGATTAATACATAATATAAGTTTTTCAAAATAAAGGTGGAGAGGTTCTAAACAAAATATAAGTCAGAGAATACAAGAATCTTCGCCATCTCTCAGATGAACCACAGCTCACTGCTGATCACCTAAACTTGCATCTGAAAAACAAGAGATGCGGAATGAGAACCCCCGACCCATGAGTTCCCAGTACGGTAAAAGTACCAAATAAATATAATGCGCTAAACTCACTAAGCATCCTAAACTTTCTTTCATCAATTATTCATCCTAGGGGATACTAAGTCTAGTTAACTCTTCACCTTTTTCCAACTCTCCAAACCTCCCAACATTCAATTCAGAATAAGACCATAACCAGCTAATTCGGACTCAGTACTTCAATATCAGTTACCTCATTCTCTACCTGGAGCAAGTGAAATCACTTCACTGCGTCTACCCAGGGAGCTCAATTTATCTAATAATCATCATTACTATTCAATCATATCATCAATTCATCTCAACAAGAACGACCCTCAACATCAATCGACACCAGCATGATGGACCTCTCGGTTGTGCAAACACAAGCAATACAGACAAGTAATACGTACAAGTAGAGCAAGTAGCATATAATCAGGTAACATAGCATATATAATTTAGCAATCCAAAACAAATAGGCAAACCCAAACAAGTCAATCATATGCAAATGATGAATGCATGTCCTATGACCGATGATATCATCTGTCAGTTACATAGCCAACCCGACATGTTCTGGTAGCGAACCATTGGACAGTCCCTGCAAGCGCGCATCCCCAAACTCGAAATCATAATTATTCAAAATAAAAATATCCATAGGGGAGAGCTCATTCGGAAAGGTCTAAGTGTCTCACCACACTTACGACACAGGGTCAACAGAATCTCGGATCTCAACTTGAAGCAAGTGGAACCGACCCACTGCATCTACCCAAGGAAATCCGAAACTCAAATAATTTCACAAATCTCAAATCATGCTCGACTAGGAGCAAGTGGGGGCCAACCACTGCATCTACCACAGGAGTATCAAACCAAACCTGGAGCAAGCGGAATCACTCCACTGGAAAGATCATTAAATAAACTTTCATAAAAATCTAGTTTTGAATAATTTCCAACTCCGAAGACTAAGTTACAAACCGCCGAAGTTGGCCAAAAATCTGTTTTTAACCACCAATTATGCACTATTACTCTAATCTGATCCAAACTCTCAAATACCACCGCATATCATATACGCATATCAAATTCATCCAAATACATAATTCAAACATAATCCTAGGGGCATTTAACGTAGGAATTCTCATCACACCATACGTGTACTTAAATGAAACTTAAATCGTACCTCTTGGAAGTCAAATTTAAGCTCTCAACTTGTGAAATCTCACCAAGTCTCAGCTCCAAGCTCTACCCAACCATTCCTCAAGCAAATTCCAAGTTCCAGAAGCATACCCAATACTCTAATACACACATTACATACATACATCAACTTAGATCTCACAAAATCTCATAAATTACAAGGATTATAGGGTTCCTTACCTTAACCCACGAAATTAGTTGATGGAACTCACCAATGGCTCATACTAGAGCACCCCTAAACAACCAAAACTACAATATTTTCTCAAAACCCACAACCAAATTCGAATTTATAGAGAAAATAAAAATTGGACAGAGGATAGAAAAATACTCACAAAAAAAACTTAGATAGGATTGTAGATGATGAGAAGAGCGACGTGTGATCGCAAACGCCTCGTCAATCGGAGCACCGGAGAGAAAGTTATGGTGGTTTGAAGTTGTGTGGAGTTAGGGTTTTGCTCTCCTTTCTCTCTTCTCTCTAGAAATCCGTGGCTCACTCAAATGGGGGACTATGTTGCTGAACTTTGCTAAGTTATGAGGCTTATTTGTGTGTGGGCTTGGGCCACTTGGGCTCAGCTCAATCGATTTAGCCCGTTGGCCCAATTTTGAGTCAAAACCTTTAAGATTAGAGTTTTAAAGCGTATTTTAAATATTTCTATCTTTCTAAATTATAAATTCTAATTTCTTAACCTTAGTCACTTCTAATTAATTTCCTCAGCCGATACTGCCGGTCAAATTTTCAGTGCGTGTTTTTACGCAGAAAACTAAGTTTTCCGACTCAAAAAAATCCACTAAGTCCAAATATCATATTTAAATTATCGAATTCCGATTGCTAAATTTTCTAATCATATTCACTCATATTTAATTTATTATTTAATTAATTACGGTTTGACCGAATTTTACAATAAGTACAATGAGCAATATCACCGTCACCGCTCATATGAAAACTGAAGTGATTACTGAACATTGATTTAGAGAAGAAGATGAAGGAAGCGATTGGAGTAGTGGACAATGCGACTAAGGAGATGATAGAGCAGAGGAGGATGGAGATGGCGACGACAACGGGTCTTAACAAATCGGACTTGCTCTCTAAATTAATGGGATCCATTGAAGATGACAAGTACTTGAGAGATATAGTCATTAGTTTTCTGAGTATGAATTGGTTGAGAACAAGTTGAGGATTTTTTTTTCTTGTGGACATTGAAGTTGCAGTATGTACATGTAGCTTGAAGTTGCAGTATTAAACTGTTAGGGTTATGCGAGATATGATAGAAATTGGGGAAAAACAGTGTTGTTTTTGAACAGAGGGGTCAGGGACCATTTTGTCCCCTATTGGAATTGTCAGGAACTATTTTGTCCTCCGTTAGAGTTGACGGAGCAAAGGACATAAGTGACTAACATAGTTAATTGTTAGGACCAATTGAGTAATTAATTTTAGTTGGGGACTAAAATGTCTGGTCCAAAATTCTTTGGAGACCAAAATGGGTAAATACTCTAATTTTATCTTGGTGAATACTATGATGCTTAAGATGCTTAA
>NC_029789.2:2500379-2501134 GCF_000816755.2 Arachis ipaensis | reverse complement strand
TTCATAGGTACCATAGAATTGAACTTTTTATCTTCTAATACAAATAAGTGATCAAATTGGTCTTTGAAAGAATATTCGTTCTTCAAATTAGTTCTCTAAAATTTTTTTAATCAAATTTGTCCTTCAAATACTTTAACTTAGTCATGTTAGTTCTTTCACCACTTTCTTTGCTAATAGCATCAAAGTTTGCTAATGTAACACTACAACACACACTTAATAGTCTTAGTTGACGGCTAACATGATAAGTTTGTGAAATTATATTAAATCAATCATAAATTAAAATATTCCAATACTTTAAAGTCTTCCTTTAATTAAATTTTGATTCGATTTAATTTCATAAATTTATTATATTAACAGTCAATTAAAATTCTTAAAATATGTGTTATGATGTCATTTAATGTGTCACATTAGTAAATTTTAATTCTGTCAATAAAAGAGATGATAAAAAAACCGACGTAATTAATTTAAAATCTTTAAAAAATGAATTAAATTAAAAAAATTGAGAACTAATTTAAAAAATAAATGATCTTTCAAAAACGAATTTAAAAAAAATTCGTATTAATATTATTTACCGCTAATTCCATCTAATATATATATTTGAGTCAATGAGTTATTTTGATTAACAAAAGCAGATAAGATTGTCCTTTTATTCAAAGGATAAAATCAATTCGTATTAATTGTCTTTTGACAAAATTTATTGCATTCTTTTTAATACTGAATTGAAATACATTATATATATTTTTATCATGAATTCA
>NC_029789.2:2499401-2500123 GCF_000816755.2 Arachis ipaensis | reverse complement strand
CGAATATAAAAAATACCGTCAGAAAAAAATGCGTGTTCCTTTAAAAACTAAGGCTCTTTTAATTAATTAAAGAAAGTCAAATTCAACACTAGAAAAAAAAAAAAGGAAAATCATAATTACAATATTATTTGCATATTGACAATTGAGTCCTACCAACTCCCTCAAAGCAATCATAATAATCAGAGTCTTGAGTTTTGTTCTTCTAAGATGGACACCGTTGAGGCCTCCCTTAAACACCTTAAAATTTCTTCTAATGACACTAAACCTCCTACAACGCCCGACGTTGCTACCACCGCCGCCGCTACGCCTACTCAACATTTTCATGGTGATGTGGCCAACCATGAAAAGTTGCCCAAAATCGCGGTGGAGTGCCCAGCTGAGTTGGACATGGACGAGGATGATGAGGGTTACAAGACACCAACGTCGGAGGAGAGCAAGATTCCGGCGACGCGACGCTGCCCTCCGCCACCCGGGCCTAGATCATCTTCTAGCAAAAAGATACGTGTGCAGAAGATTTTGGATTTAAAGTTTGATGATGAATAGTTTTAATTAATTTGGCTATGATGAATAGTTTTAATTAAGCTTTTATATTTACATAACAAGATTATTATTGTTACATTGACATGCTTTTTTTTTATTGTATTGGAAATTGGTGAATCTTATTAACAAATTTGAAATTTCATGCATTGCAATTGCTGGAGTTCAATTATCTAATATTAGTC
>NC_029789.2:2498683-2499009 GCF_000816755.2 Arachis ipaensis | reverse complement strand
ATATAATTATCTGTAAAGATATTTTTAATAACTATGAAAAATATATAATTATCGAAAATATATAAATTAAATAAAATATACATTGACCGTATTGATTTTTGTTGTAGCGTTTTTAGGGCTAAGACATATTGAATCTTGATTGTGGCTTTAATTCCTTTATTAACGTTTTTATCGAAGAAAATATATTTGTTAGATTTGTATATTGGTTTTCGTATATGTGGAGGGTGGATATGTTTCATGTGGTTACATTCAGGGACCATACAAAGGGAGGCGAAGAGCAGCTCAACTTCCTTAAAATTAAATATATATACGAAAATAAAAATATT
>NC_029789.2:2498215-2498633 GCF_000816755.2 Arachis ipaensis | reverse complement strand
TTACATATTATGCCTAAATTATTTTTATATAATGAAAAAATATAATAAAAAAATAATTAAAAAATTCATTTAAAATTCAGCTTCTCCATATTAAAATTTATGGATCCATCCCTACTTACTTTGTCGTTTTATATTAAAAAAGGATAAATTATTAAAATAATATTTAAAAGTTTATACAGCAGACAAAAATAATCCTTAAATATATATGCGACAAATAAGTCTATGAATGATTTGAAAATTGACAAAAATAATCAACAAATATTTTATGTTTTATAAGTGACAAAAAAAGTTTGTATTTAGCAAATGACTTATGTTTTTTATCTGAATTTTTGTAGTGACATTTGAATAACTATTTAAAAGGTATTAAAAAAAATCGGAACAAAATTTGATCTCTATTTTTTATTTTATTTTTTATAAA
>NC_029789.2:2494179-2497849 GCF_000816755.2 Arachis ipaensis | reverse complement strand
CAAGAATTTTATTTTAAAAAATTACTTGATATAAAATTATCAAATTTTAAGAATGAATTTTTTTTAATAATATTTATAAAAAATCAGATCAAAATCTTATCTTTAAAATTTTGTTAAGAATGTATTTTTAATATTTAATTATATTTATAGTTTTAAATTTTTCCAAAATTTATTTATAGTTCGTATCTTTTGGATTTATTTTTGTTAGTATTACGAATTTTCAATTCCCATGTTAATAATTTACAAAAAATTATTAAATTTGTCGATTACAAAATTAGTGTAAGATCCAGAAATTTTAAAAAAATCTTATTAAGAACTAATTTTGATTTATTTATTCATTACATACCTTAACCTCAGAAATTATTTTATTAAGGATAATTAAAGCAAATTTTGATTAATTGAGTTTAAAGTAATTTAAGGTTTTATTTGATTTTATAATTATCGAATTATTTTCTATATTTAAATAATAAAGTTTAGCAAATTGATAGTTAAATGATACTTTTAAGTAATTTTAAGGGATTAAATTATGGTATCAGAGCGGTCTTTCCTGTAGAGCCTTGGTAATGGACTGATTATGCTTCAATTGCATACTCTGAGAGTCTGTCATGTAGTAGGTCTTGTTTGAATAACGAGAATTAGAGTTTATGCACATGACGGTCTATTGATTAATGCCATTAGTCTTGCATTGCATTATTCCTGGTATTAAGTTTGGCCGGCTTAACACTAGTGAATTATGTATATGTAAGCACTAATGGGTTATCATAGATGATATGCGAGTCATAGATAACGCGAGTCGCGGGTTTTGGGAACGTTAGAAACTAAGTTCTAGAGATTAGTTCTGTTTCGACATATAATCTTTGCTCGTGCTTGATGTTATTTTCTTTATCAATTGTATTGGAATCTCTAGTTCTTGATTTTTTTTTTGGAATGTGTTTTGGATATGTTTCTACCATGTCTTGTCGTTCATATATATATCCTTGTTTGATTATGTTCCTAATTGTTGCTCGAATCTTTAAGGAACATTTAACCTTAACACTATTCATAAATTTGGTATTTGTTGATTTGATCTCGAATTAGTTTTGCTGCAACGTATAATCCTTGATTCTTAAATCATTAGAAATCCTAAGAGTCGCAATTCGTAGTAAACTAATTATGCGATTTAGTTCTCCTGTTTCGTGTTTTGCAACTATTGTGTATCCTGCTCGGATTACAATCTTTGGTTTTGTGTTTCTTCGTAAAAATGATAAAAACTTACCTTGTTTTAATAAAATGTATCAATTCTAATAGTTTTCTTCTACAACTCTTACCTTGGAATCTCTTTTGAAAATAGTTCCATTTTGGTTCTTTTTCTGTTTGATTCTGATTGTAACCATTATTTGAATTTTGAATACGACAACCTTTGATTTTATAAGTATTGAATGGCTTAGATGTTGATGAATGATGATGATATTGAGAATATGGCTTATGAATTTGAAATATCTGAGATACGAGGTTCCCTGGATTAAGTGCCGTGGCTTGCCACCACGTGTACCAGGTTGAAAACTCGATACTCTGTTGACCCTACGACGTAAGTGTGACCGGGCACTACATAAATTCCCGGGAATGTTACCCCCATTGAGCAATATTGATTATTTGAGAAAAATCTATGCATAGACTCTTGGGGATGCACGTCGGGGGACACTTCTCTACAATTCTATTCGAATGAAGCGGTAAAAAATTTTCATTTCTCACCCAGTTTTCTCCCTTCTCAATTTCGTAACTTTAGAGTTTTGGTATTGAGGAATTGAATGATTTTGATGGTTTATGTGAACTCTAGTAGCAGATAATCACTGGGTTTTGTCCAATCGATCCGTGGGTAAGGTAAGAAACTGTTGAACCCTTGTGAATTATTGAATTAGTGAACCCTATGATGATTATAGTGGTATTGTGTGAATTAGATTATGTTCTTATTGATTTAGAGTTCAATTGGGCGGTTTGGAACGAAATCCGGGTCATTAAGCTTGAGGAATTGACGTTTGGAAGATTAAAGCTTGTGAAAGGAGAGGTTTTTGAGGTGTTTGAAACTTAGGGAGAAATCGACCAAGGTATGGTTTTGGTTTCTCATAGTTAATGTTTAATATCACATGAAAATTTAGGCTAAAAGACTTTAAGATAGGAATGAGCTGAATGAATTATTGATGGATTGTGTATATGGTATGTGATGTGTGATTCAATTTTGTAAACAGTTTGCTATTAGAGTTGGTTGATTTTTGAAAAAGATTTAACATTGGAATTAGTTTAATTTTGAAATAATTTGATACTGGAAATGATTTGAATGATCGAGAGGTGTTTGGTTCGGTGGTTGGGACCCTTGAGGGGTGGTAAAAGTCTGAGTTTTAGAGGAGATGTTGCCGAAATTTTTATGAAAATTACAGGTTTCGTTTGAAGTGGTTATTTAGAAAGATTTGTGTTTAAGGATTTTATGATTTGATTTTGAGTTATTAAGAAAACGATTACGTTTTTAAGTTTGATTTATTTAGAAAAGAATGAATTAAGCTTTGAGCTTGGAGTTTGACTCCATGGATATTTTTTTTGAACTTGGAGATGCGCACAGAGGGACTGTCCAATGGTTAGCTACCAAGACATGTCAGGTTGGCTATATAACCGATAGATGAGACTCATCAGCCATAGGATAAGCATACATCACGTGCATTCGTATATTTTGCTTGGGTGTGCATTATTTTGGTTTGTTTAATTGCTTAACTCTACTTATTTGCTACTTGTTCTATTTGCTATAATTGTACTTATGTCTGTGTTTTCCTTGCTTGAATTGTATGTGTATGTTTTCTAAGAAATCCTTCTTGGCGAAGATATGAGGGGGGTTGTTTTGTCGGTGATTCGGAGGGTTGGAGGAGACAAAAAGTAAAGTGTTAGGTTAAAGTTAGATTTAGAACTTGAATACCTTAGATAACTTATTTAATTTCTGGTTTAGTTGAACCTTTAAGTTGAAATCTGAGTGTCGGAGTTCTAAGAATGCCTCTGACTTTTTCAAGACCTCTTATATTAACTATGCGGGCACCTTTACCATACTGAGAACCCCCGATTCTCATTCCATACATATTTCTGTTGTTTTTCAAATGCAGGTCGAGAGGCACCTCGCGAGCGTCTGGAGTTTCCTGTGCAAGCGAAGTTTGGTTATTTTGGGATGTTGTAATTTGTATTTACACTATGTATATATGTATATAGATTCTTCTTTGTATATATTTTATGTTTGTCTCTCCTAAATGTTGACTTGGAGAAATAGGTGTTTATTTTGTAGTTTGAGTTTTATTTTGGGTATATATATATATATATATATATATATACTCTGACCAGCCTTAGCTTCGCAAGTCGAGTCTGGAGCTTGATATCTGTGTTTTGGAATTTTGATCTGTGTATTATATTTTTAGCCTTCTTTTGATTTTACCTATCCGCTTTACGATTATCCATGCGAGTGTGAAACGATTTTCTGTTTTCGCTTTTGCTTAGCTTCTTATTCAAAGCTCCTAAATATGAATTCTTTCAACTATATTTATATAAGTCTTTTCTTTTAGAGGTCGTAATACCTCGTCACCTCTACTTTATGACTTAAACGTAAGGTTCTGTGTGGTAGGGTGTTACAATTGGCATAAAATATAAACTCATCATATAT
>NC_029789.2:2493326-2494172 GCF_000816755.2 Arachis ipaensis | reverse complement strand
CTAGTATCCATGATAAATAATTGTTTCCAGATATATCAAGAGCATTGAATTCAAGATGAGAGAGCTTCGACATAATGAAAATTTGTTACCTGAGCCTTCCTAAAAATTTGATCAGAGTCTCGTGCTGATAACGTGTTGTAAAATAAATAAGGTAGATGTACTAGATATAAAATAAAATATGTAAATAAATAATAATAATATTCACCACATCAATATCTCACACTAATAAAATGTATTAATATTATACACTAGCACCCACTAGAAAAGAGAAGAAAATAGACTTTATAACAATATATGAAAAAAGAGAGAGGTAGGAATATTTGTTATTGCTGTGTATAATATTAACGGAGGCTTCTCCTTTTATAGGCATAATGAAGGAAAAATTTCAACTTTCATTAATGTACATTTTTTTTGGTAAAATGAGAATTGAGTCATCCAGCCATGATATTAATAGGCATCCATATCTATTGTGTTTATCACAACTATCATTTTCATTTTAAAAGTATTTATGTTAATATACATATTCTACAAATCAGATGGACCTACCCAACGGATGTACACACCTAATTAGCACCTGGCTGCAAACTCATCTGGAATCTATTAATTAATATACGAAAAGTAATGGAGATATCTGTGAGAAGAGGGATGCACATGAAACATGCAAAATCATCCCAGGAAGACGAATATTGATATATTTTAATTTAGTTTTTGAAGACTAAGATGACTTGCTAAGATAAAATTCTTGCTGATATAAGAAAATCTTATAAATGATTAATGGTATACTTTTTTTTAAGAGTAGGTACTCAATGTTTTTTCTTTATATTTATTTTGTATTTAAATTAATGT
>NC_029789.2:2491829-2492849 GCF_000816755.2 Arachis ipaensis | reverse complement strand
AATATTAACAAAAAAAATCTTAAAAAATATTATCAATAATTTTTTTTTAAAATAATTTTAAAATTTTACAAATGTGTTCATCATTTTGTCAGAATCTATTTTAGATTAGCATAATACTAAAGTAGTTATTAAAATTTGATAATCCGACTAACACTTAAAATAAATTACTAATCTAGCATTTTGAATTAATTTAATTAATGTCTAATTTCGTAGTTGGACTAATAATTTATTTTTAGAATTAGTCAAATCATCTAATTTTAGTGGTTATTTTAGCATTATGTCATCATAATAAATTCTGACAGAATGATAAATATATATGTCAAATTTTAAAATTATTTAAAAAAATTTTAATTGATAATATTTTTTACAATTTTTTGTCTGTGTCTAAATTTTTTAAATATTGAATTAATAGTTAATTCCTATGGTGTATTATAACCACCTGATGATGCTATATTATCGGGACAAATTTACTAAAATCCAATGAGTAACACCGTTATCCTCAAATGAGTCACCTTTTGTTTCATGCGTACATACCAAACACCAAAATATTAAAATAGAATAGTAAAAATTTTAAGTGTATTAGAAATATCGGTGTTCTAATTATTTTAACCATTAATTTAATTAATATATTATATATATTTTTTATAATTTAAATTAATAATGAGAAATGGTTTATTCTCTTCAAAAATGTTTGGTAACAAAAAAAAATTAGCCAAAAACAACTATAACTTGTCTTATTTAGTATTCATTAATTGTTGCGACAATTAATGAATGCTAAATAAGACAAGTTTTAACTGTTTTTTTGGTCTCCCTAGCATTACCCCATTCTCTTTTAATAGATTATCCTTAAACATCTTTAACTTTAATTATTGTGACATTACTCTTCAAAAAAGGAAATATTAAACCGGTGGCTCATAGATACTATATTTAGTTGTAAATATGTAAAAATAATATATAAATTTTAATTTTTTGTATTTAGTTGCATTTCTATATTAAAAAAAAATTGAACACTAACACTAA
>NC_029789.2:2490585-2491812 GCF_000816755.2 Arachis ipaensis | reverse complement strand
GCTAAGATAAGAACAAAAAAAAAACAATAAAAACTAAAATTATAGTATACATTTTTATCTATTCTGATGAGTTGAATTTATAGGCCGGTGTGAGATTTTTTTGTTGTTATCATGGGTTAATATAAAAGAGTGATTTAATACACTTTCGTAAATTGATGGATGGAAAATGTTAATAATTCACAGCTTGGATAAGCTTCGATAAAATGGTTGAGAAAGACGCGTGTAGCGCGGTGACGCAGAGGAAGACGCGTGTAGTACGGTGATGAGAGAGGCACGGCGGAACTAGGGTTGCCAGTGGCAGAATAGAGAAGGAGACGTTGAGCTTGAGAGAGAGAACAAACAATAATCTTCAGAAAGTGCATGGAAGTGTGTGCAACGGAGAAGATAAGGAAAGAGAAAAATGTGGCGAAATTAGGGCTGCTAGCGGCGAGCAAAAAAAAGGAGAGAGAATGAAAGAGAAAAAGAAGAAAGGGAATGACGGAAATGCCACGACGGTGTATGGTGGCCAGTAGTAAGTTGAAAGATGTTATAAATAAGGCTAAAAAAGGTAAACAATACATTGTAGTTTTAACAATAAAGATGAAGTTGAGGGTAAAAAGTAGTAGCACTTTAAGTGGTGCATGAGAGCATGTGTAGCAGCAATTTTAGGTTCATTAAACTTAAAAAGACAAGAAGAAGAAGATGGGTCAATCGGTGATGTGAGAGAACGTGAAGCAAAAGAAAAGGAGAAAATACATAAAAAAAAAAAGTACTTATTAAAAAAACAAGGTGTTCTCACTGGAATACCATGAAACAGAATACCACCATGACTCTGATATATTTTGTATTTTTTAATTAAAAAATTATAAAAATAAAACTAAATATATATATAATATTGTCTATTAAAAAAAATAAATAAAAACAATAAAAATTAAAATTATAACATAATTTATGTGTTATATATGTTTGATTAAATTTATAAATGAGTATGAAATTTTTTTATTGTTGTCATAAATTAATGTAAAAAAGTGGTTTAATACATCAAACTTTCTCTCAAATGCCATAATCTCCCCATACTCAAATCAAGAGGTTACGAATTCAAGTCTCCTATCTTTAATAAAAAAAAAAAAGTTACTCCTTATTTGTTACGGTGTGTTATTAGTTCATATAATTATTTTGTAAATAAAATTTAAGCATGACTCTTTTTATGGGTGGAGCCTCTCACAAAGAAAAGGAGGCAATGGTTTT
>NC_029789.2:2480405-2490577 GCF_000816755.2 Arachis ipaensis | reverse complement strand
AGATGAATTGTCTTTATTTAGATTAGCATATGATGTAATTTAAATTTTAGTTTACGTTTAATTGTCGTCAATATTTATATACGTGCTTTATTTATTTTCTTATTTTTGAATTAGTACATAGCGCGCAGTAACGAAACTAAAATTTGCTATTAGGTTATGAGCACTCCTATATTGATTAGACATGGGAGAGCATATTGCAGAAATACTTCAGCAAATGGTATAAAATATAGGGTTTGACTAATAGGAAAGTTTTTAAATTAATCAAGAACGTAACATCGTGGTATAATTCAGTAATTTTAACGTTGATTTTAATTAATATATATTGGATATATTTTTTATAATTCAGATCAACGGTTAAAATAAGAAATAATAATTAAAATTAATTTACATTAAAAAAAAATTTCAATAAATGATGGCGGCTATTATTGTTACTTTGTGCACATTTTGTCTGATAGTATTGAATGTTTAATTTGTTTGTATACTACAACTATACTAATTCAGCGGTGGACCGCCACCCACTAGCTATGACATGTCACAGTATATTGTCACTACTAAGACACTAATTAAGTTGAATAATAAATAATTATTGTTAAAGGAAATTAAATAGTCATAGATATGATCAGCCCTTGATGGGGACATGTTCAACGTGGGACTTCATTTCTTTCATTTTAGATTCTCTCAAATCTCTGTTGTGTTTGTGTTACTTTTTCTTTAATTAATTAATTAATTTTCCCGCACTCACTTGTGCTACACAAGACACAAACACAATGCGTCTTATCAGTAAATAAAATACACACAGACACATATTATATATTAATAATAGTGTAACTATCTTTTGCGCCTAATTAAGTTCAGCAACCTAGTTAAGTTGAGCTATTTCCATAATTTGTGTTTAGTAGACTGAATTAATATTAAAGAGAAATTAAATAGATTAAAAATTATTTATCATAATGATAATAGTTGTATTTTGTATAAAAAGAATATAAAATTTATGCATGATTTATTTTTGGCCATAAATTTATTTAATAAATATGGTGTGCTTAGTTAACGTGTGCTAATAGAACTTGAACTATTTTAAATATCGTCAAAGAGTTTTTGAGAATTGAATTAAAAAACATGATAAAAATCATGAATAAAAAAAATGACTGATAGAATTTTTTGCAGTTATTTAAAACATTATTTGGTTATAACGTAATAGTATAATATTCCAGAATTTAAAAATAGGGGTTGAGAAAGTAAAAAATATGTCTTTTTAAATTATAGAAAGTAATGTAGTATTATTTATTTGGTTGTTAGTGACAATATCAAAATAACAATAACGAATTATATCCTATACATTTACTCTATTTGTTGTGTCGTGTTTTTTTGTTCCTTCACCTAATTGTATTGAACAACTTGTTCAAAAATATATGTTGTTTCTGTGTGAATCTGGACGCTTCGAGGTATAGCTCGTCCTGCTGGAGCTCAGACCGGCTTTCCTTAGAGCGGAAGGGTGGAACGTCGTCTTCTTGTAAGAGAGGCGGCGTTGGTCACCTGCAAAAGGACTCTCCAACACTCAAGTAAGTAAGAGTGTGAGAGTATTCAGAGTAAAGATGAAATGATTGCATACCTGTGACTAAATGAGGCACTTGTATATAATGGAGTTACTGAAGGCAGTTATCCGTATCGTTTGTTACCGGTTTGGGCGGAGTATCTGTTGGTGGCCCGATATTCGAGGTTTTAGTAGTTTTGTGGAGAGATTTGCAGGGGAGTTGTGTGCCGATCCTGGTTCCGGGATTATTGGTATAGACTGGTTTCAGGCTAACGGATCATAACCCCCAAGGTTGACCAGTTTCGGAAGTCGAGCTATAAACAGGTTAAGCTTTTATGAGTTATAGCTCGGAACCAGGATCTGACGTAGGTTGTCTGTTACTGGCAACTTTGGAGTGTGGTGGTTTTGATGTATTGATGTGCCGAGCTATAGCTCGGAATGGTTGGACCCCCAAGCTTAACTCCTTTATTGTCGAATTTGAAAAAAAGGTCAATCTTTTGAATTTTGGCGGTAATCCTTTCATGAGTGATTTTAGAAGAGAGAGAGAATGTTGGAAAAGACAGTTGCATTTAATGTGTGTTGGTAATTGGAACGGTGGTAAGATTTGGCCATTGATTTACGTTTTTGGCTTTATCATCAATGGCTGGGGTTTGCTTTTGAAGCGTAACATTTATAGGAGGTGTGGGGTAGTGGGCTGATGGGTGGTTTTTGCTGGACTCTTTGAGTATCCACTTTTGGAGTTTTTTCCTTTTCACTTGTGTTTGCGGAAGATGAGTAAGAAATGTTAGTTGCTCTTCTCTTGTTGTCTTTTTGTTTTCTGTGTCCATGTTTGTTTTCGAAATGGAGAAGGGAAAAAAGGTTGAGATAGGGACAGCTACTAGTTGTAAAAAGGAGGTTAAAATTGTTGAAGAGGTGTGGGTTTGGGATCTTACGAATCCATTTTCTTGGGTGGTAGAGTCGGTCAAGGGGTATGCTTCTGTGTTTGATGACGAGCAGAGTGTATCGCAGTTAGGGTAAGTTTCTTCGTGGGTTAGAGAGGGTAGTGATATCAAACTTAGGTTTGTGCCATGCTGTGCTAATGATTGCGTCTTTCATCGCGGGGAGGGGTTTGAGTTCCTCTTCATGTATAGTTGTGTTTTTGTTGACTTAGGTGTGAAATTTCCTTTTTCCGAGTTTGAACGTGGCATGTTGATGTAGCTTAAGTGTGCACCGTCGTAGCTACACCCTAATTCTTGGGCATTTGTTAGAGCTTTTGAGATTCTGATGGGGTTTTTAGAGATCGAAACTTCGTTGGAAGTCTTTTTTGCTTTGTTTCAGTGTAAGGGGGTTAAACGGGGTTGTTGGTTGAACCTGGCCAGTGCCCCTGGTCGTGCCATTTTTAGTTTGTATAGGTCTTCTTATAAGGGTTTTAAGTCTATGTTTTTGAAGATTGGTGTCGCTAAGGGTGAATTTCCTTGGTTCGTTGATGAATGTCTATTGGAGAGGTTTCCTTTGTTCTGGGTTCCGAGGCCTAGACAGATATTGGGTATGGATGGGATGGAATATAGGAATGAGATAATTGTGGAGTTTTTAGTTAATCATATATCCTCTTCCAGTTTGTTGTCCGTCGTTGAACTTCTTGAGTTGGAAACGGATAAAGATGCATTGGCTGGATATATAGGTAATTATTGTATGTTCCTTGTTTGCATATGATTTGTTTTGTTTTGTAATTCCTTTGTTGCTTATCTGTTTGTAGTTGAGAAAGCTCCCAAGGTGACTTCGAGTAGCTTGCGAGCTTATTTTCGGACTAAAAATGTTGATAAGCAGGGTTCTAGTAGTCATATTATGGCAGAGAAAGGTGCCGAGGTTGATCAGCCATCGCCTGCTAAGAAAATTAGCTTTAAGCGAAAAAGGGGTGAAGAAAAAAGGAGAAGCCGGTGCAATTGGTCGGGGATAAGCTCGATGGGAAAGATATTGTTATGGAAGTAGTGAAAAAGTTTACGGTAAATCAGAAGGCGGTTCATGGCTACACAGGGGACGAGGACTTGACCTCGCTGTGGAGTGAACATTTTCCATTTACTATAGTCGCTAATGAGTATTGTCAGAGTCCTGCCGACGTCAAGCTTGTTCACGGTATTGGGGATGTTGGTGTTTGTCAATATCTGCAGGTAAGTGTTGTTTTGTAGGTTTTCTTGTTTGCATTTGTGTTACTTTTGTCTTATTTGCTTTTGTTGTTTGTAGGTGATGGGAGCTCGGCTGATTTCCATCGGCCGGACTCAGGAGCTAAAACATGCTAAGGACGCTTTTGACAAAGCCACAGTTGATCAGCTGATGCAGGATAATTTGGAGAAGGGGAATAAGCTTCGTACTGCTCTGGATTTGGTGGATTCTTTGCAAGGAAAACTGACAGTCGCCGAGGATGCTGGGAAAAAGCTTGGCGAGGAGAAGACTGCTTTAGAGGCTAGGTTGATAGTTCTTGGTGTTGAGAAGAAGCATCTTGAGACTGAGAAAGAGGATCATAGGCTTGAGATGTTCGCTGTTGGTTTTGAGAGAGCAATTGAGCAAGCAAAACTTCTGGCGCCTGCTGCTGATTTGTCTGCGATGGATCCGTGTAAGGTTGTTGTTGGCGATGAGTTGGTTGATGATGATGATGCTGTTGAAGGGGAGAGTGAAAACCCAAATGTTTAGCTATAATAGATTGTTGTTTTTGCGTGTGCGTTTTGGAACTTTAGGCTTATAGCCGTTAGCTTTGTTTGATGTTTTTATTTTGAACTGCTGGCTTTAGCCAAACAAATTTGATAATGTTAAGATTTGGTTGCATGTTTGCGTTACATGTTTGATTTTTGTGGAAAATGTCTTTGAATACTTTGGATTTTGAGTTAGTATTATTTGTTGGTAGTACTCGGCCGAGTAGAATAGTGAATGTAATATAGAGAGTAGGTGATGTTTGTATTGTAAGATGATGAATGAAAAAAAGTGCGGGGTGGTGTGCCTCATTAAAATTTCTCCAGCAAAACTCTTCTTAGGGATAAAATCTGGTAGTAGGAAAAATAGTGCATCACCGTGCTCGACTTATAGACTAGCTAAAAAATACATTCTTAAAGAAGATATGTTCCAACTGTTTGGTAGGGTAGTTCCATCAAGTTTTTGTAGTTTGTAAGCTCCTTTTCCGATGACTTTATGAATTTGGAATGGGCCTTCCCAGTTGGCGCTTAGCTTGCCATGTCCTGGTGGTCGTCGTACGTCCTCTATTTTCCTGAGGATGAGGTCGCCTTCTGAGAATGTCATTAGTTTGAGTTTTTTGTTATATTTCTGAGCTATAGCTCACTTTATAGCGAGTTGTTGCAATCCTGCTTTGTATCAATTTTCCTCGATAAGGTCGAGCTTTGTTCGTCCTTTGTGATTGTTGTCATCTTCTTTGATGTTCTCGGTCCGAGGTGATTGTAGTGAGATTTCAATAGGTAGCATGGCATCACTTCCGTAAACTAGTCTAAAGGGGTTTTCCTTTGTTGATGATTGTTATGTTGTGTTATAGCTCCACAGTACCTCTGGGATAAGCTCGGTCCATTCGCCTTTGGAGTCTTCGAGTTTCTTTCTAAGGCCCTGTAAAACGATCTTATTGGCAGTTTCGGCTAAACCGTTAGTTTGTGGATGTTCTACAGACGAGAACTGTTGAACTATTTTGAAATTTTGTAAGAAGTTTGTGAATTTTTTATCTATGAATTGTCTACGTTATCGGTTATAATGGATTGAGGAATACCAAATCGGCAGAATATGTTTTTCCATACAAAAGAAATCATCTTTTCGGAAGTTATTTTTGCCAATAGTATTGTTTCTATCCACTTTGTAAAATAGTCAATAGCAACAATTAAAAATTTAACCTGGTCTGGAGCGGGTGGAAAAGATCCGAGGATGTCTATCCCCCACTTGTTGAATGGCCAGCTTACCTCGGACGAGTGTAACTGCTCGGCTGGATTATGGATGATTGGAGCGTGACGTTGGCAGTGGTCATAATGGTTAACTTTATGCATGCAGTCTTGCTGTAATGTCGGCCAATAGTAACCTGCTCGGAGAATTTTGGAGGCTAAACTTCGGCCTCCTATATGTGTTCTGCATACTCCTTCGTGGACTTCGTCCATTGCTAACTTGGCATCCTCCGTGTTTAGGTATTTAAGGAGAGGTCTTACGAAGCCTCATTTGTATAGCTCGGGATCGAGTAGTGTGTAAAAACATGCTCTTCTTTTGAATTTTCTTTTATTTTGAATGTTGTCGGGTATGTCACTTGTTTGCAAGTAACTTATGAAAGGTGTTCGCCAGTCATCTTCCTGCAAGATACTTGAAATTGTTGTTAGCATAACTCTTGGTTCATCAAGCGTTAGTTGGGATAATATAGGTGTCTTAGTTTGACTTCTTGTTATTACTAATTTTGAAAGGATATCTGCTCTATCATTTTGTTCCCGAGGTATATGGGATATATCAAAATTTTGAAAGCCGTTGACAAGGTTATTGGCAATGGTGTTGTATTTTTCTAATAATGGATCCTTTACTTTGAAATTACCTGTTACCTGTTGTACTACAAGTAAGGAATCGCATTTGACGCTTAGCTGTGTTATGCCCATTGTGTGGGCCAGTCGTAGTCCTGCTATTAGCATTTTGTATTCTGCTTGGTTATTGCTTGCATGGAAGGTAAATTGTAGAGATTGCTCTAAGGCTGTTCCTTGTTCGTCCTCAAGTAGTATTTCTGCTCCGTCGACACATAGTGTCTGTTTGTTATCTGTAGCGCCTGTTTCTTCTAAGGTGAGTTCTGCAATGAATTCGGCTAATGCTTGAGATTTGATGGCTTCTCGGGATTGGTATTGGATATCGTATTCCGACAGCTCGATCGTCCATTTAATTAATCTTCCGGCCAGCTCGGGTTTCGTCAGGATTTGCCGGAGGGGTTGCTCGGTTCTGACCACAATAGTATGGCTTTGGAAGTAATGCAGTAGGCGTCTTGCCGTTGTTACAAGGGCTAGGGCCAGTTTTTCTAGCTTCGGGTACTGGACCTCGGTGTTCTGATGGGATTTACTGACGAAGTATACTGGATGTTGTTGCTTTTCTGTTTCTGTTACCAAGACAGAACTGATAGCATGATTAGTGACAGATAAATAGAGGTAAAGTGGTTTGCCGACCTTTGGGGTTTGAAGGATTGGTGGTTCTGATAGTATGGTTTTGAGATCGGCGAAGGCTTCTTCGCACTCTTCGGTCCATTCGAACTGTTGTTGTTTTCTTAGAGTCTTGAAAATATGATGTGATCGGTGAGCTATGCGAGGTAAAAACCTGGCCAACGCTGCAAGTCGGGCAGTTAATTGTTGAACTTCTTTGACCGTCTTTGGGCTTCTCATGTTTAGGATTGCCTGACATTTTTCGGGATTGGCTTCAATACCTTGGCAAGTTAGCATGAACCCGAGGAATTTCCCGCCCTGCACTCCAAAAGCGCACTTTTCTGGATTAAGCTTCATGTTGTACATTTGAAGTTGTTGGAATATTTCCTTCAGGTCGTTAACATGATCTGTTGTATATGTTGATTTGGCCACCATGTCGTCGACATAAACCTCTGTGTTCTTTCCAATTTGGTTTGCAAAAATTTTGTCCATGAGTCTTTGGTAAGTAGCACCTGCATTTTTGAGTCCAAACGGTATAACTTTATGGCAAAAATTACCATTGTCAGTGATAAAAGTAGTTTTATCTTGGTCAGTCGAATGCATCAGTATCTGGTTATAGCCAGAATAGGCATCCATAAAACTTAAACATTGAAAACCAGAAGAACTGTCAACTAGTTTATCAATGCATGGTAGTCCACACACATCCTTCACTTACCGTTGTTCTTCTTTACCATCACTATGTTGGCTAACCAGGTGTAATATCTGAGTTCTTTGATGAAACTGGCATTGAGTAGCTTTTGGGTTTCCTTCAGGGAAGCTGCTCTCTTATCTGTGTCGAGGTGTCTTTTCTTCTGAGCTATAGGTCGGATTGATGGATTGATAGCTAGCTTGTGACAGATGACGTTGGGGTCTATCCCTAACATATTTGTTGGGGTCCATGCAAATAGGTCGGCGTTTTGCCTCAATAGCTTGGCTAGTTCATTGCATTCTCCATTTTTTAGTACGTTGCCGAGGTATGTGTGCTTTCCTTCTTCGGCCGTTAGTTGAACCTTCGTAAGGTCGCCTGTTGGCATTGGTCTTTCCTAATAGTTGGTCCATGGGTCCAAGTCGGCCAGGGGGTAAGTGACCTGAATCGTATACTGCCTGGACATACTGTTGCTCGGGTTGCCTTGGATATTCGATTTTTAGGCTGGCGTTATTGCACTGCCTGGCTTCCTTCTGGTCCCCATGCATTGTAACTACTTTGTTATCCTGTGAAAGAAACTTAACACACAAATACACAGTAGAGATAATAGCATTGAATGCATTTAAGGACGGTATGCCTAAGATTATATTGTATGGACTTTTGCAATCAACAACAAGGTATTGTATATCTATGGTTTTACTATTAGGATAATCTCCAAATTTGGTTTGTAACCAAATGTAGCCTCGGATAGAAACTCGCTCACCTGAGAAACCTACCAGTTCCCCGAGTGATGGCTGGAGAGCTTTGTCACTTAGCTTCATCTTTTGAAATGTTGAGTAAAATAGCAAATTTGCGCTGCTCCCTGGATCCATCAGGATCTTCTTTACTAGCGGCTCTTCGACCTGTGCTGTGATGACTACGGGGTCGTCCAGGTTGCAGTCGGTTGCCTTATAGTCTTTAGGGAGGAACAAGATCTCTGGTTTGTCCTTGTTGACGGGTTGGGACGAGGTTGACCCTGTCATGGTCATCATAGCTCGGTACGACCTTTTTCTTGCCGAGTTTGTGCATCCTTCACCTGTAAAACCACCGGAAATGTAATTTATTACTCTGCGAGGTGGATTGATATCACTGTCTACCTTTTTCCCTTTATCTCGGGAATTGTCAGTTATTTTAGATTGCTGGATGAGGTCTTCTGTGTTCCGCTTCCATCCGCGACTATCGATATATTTGTCCAATAGTCCTTGGCGGGCCAGCTTTTCGAGGATATCTTTTGCTATTACATTGTCATCTGTGGTATGTCCGTATTTCTGGTGGAAGGCGCAGTATTTGGATTTGTCTACATATCGCTGGTCTTGATATGTGCCAGCCCTGTTTGGAGGTTTGATGAGCTTTGAATGCAGGATGTCTTTGACAATGTCTTCCCTTTTGGTATTAAAGGGAGTGTAGCTGTCGAACTTAGGTGTCAGTCTAAATGATCTTTGATCTGTTCTACTGTTTGAATGCTTGTTTCGTCTTTCGTTCTCTCCATTCGGGGTAGGCTTTTCTGCTCTTCGCAATTTCGATCTGGGTTGTCGCCTTTTCTCAAAATTCGGCCAGAGTCATTGGTTTTGCTATGACTATGGTCTCTTGAAATTTCCCTGGGCGAAGGCCGCTCTTTAGAGCGTGAAGATGTACTTCAAGATTTAGGTTGGGAATTTCATTGGTTGCTTCTGCGAACCTGGTCATGTAGTCTTTCAGGCTTTCGTTCGGCCCTTGTTTGATGGTGCTCAGGTAATCGGAATTGTGGACATATATTTTGGATGCAGCAAAATGGTTGACGAACTGGTCGGCCAACTCATCAAAATTGGACACGGAGCCTTCAGGGAGGTTGGAGAACCAAATAAGGGTGGCTCCATCCAGGAAGGTTGGGAAAGTGCGACAAAAAATTGGATCGGATTCTTTGTTCATAAACATCAAGGTGTGGAATTTGGTGACGTGGATATTTGGGTCTCCTATTCCTTGGTAGGGTTTTAGAGTCGTTGGTAGGGTGAAGTTTTTAGGCATTTCGAAGCTCATGACTTCCTTTGTGAGGGGGTTAGTTCTTTTAGTTGTTGCTTTTGGAGGATTAGGTATAGTGTATTTAGCCTCCGACGTGTGTTCATCGTCGTTATCTTTGCTTTCAGCATTCTTGTGCTCCCCTCCTTTGCTATGGCTGTGCTACTTCTGGAGTAGGAGTTCGGCCATTCTCTGGTTCTCAGCCCTAAGGGCTTCATTGATGGCCAGAAGCTCAGCCTGGTTAGTATTCGAGGGAGCGTGACTGTGCTCGTCCGCCATATGCTGTGGCCTGCAAAAAAGAGTAGCAAATGTATAGAATAAAGAGTTGTGGGGTTAGAAAAAGTCTCTGCCCCACGGTGGGCGCCAAATATTCCTGTGTGAATCTGGACGCTCCGAGGTATAGCTCGTCCTGCTGGAGCTCAGACTGGCTTTTCTTGGAGCGGAAGGGTGGAACGTTGTCTTCTTGTAAGAGAGGCAGCGTTGGTCACCTGCAAAGGGACTCCAACGCTCAAGTAAATAAGAGTGTGAGAGTATTTAGAGTAGAGATGGAATGATTGTGTACCTGTGACTAAGTGAGTCACTTGTATATAATGGAGTTACTGAAGGCAGTTATCCGTATCGTTTGTTATCGATTTGAGCGAGATCTCTATTGGTGGCCTGATATTCGGAGTTTTAGTAGTTTCGTGGAGAGATTTACGGGGGAGTTGTGTGCAGATCCTGGTTCCGAAATTATTGGTATAGATCGGTTTCAGGCTAACGGATCATATGTAATTTTAAATAAAAAGATATTTATTCGTAT